>NW_022161224.1:0-20623 GCF_008728515.1 Papio anubis | reverse complement strand
GTGTGTGTGTGTGTGTGTGTGTAGATTTTAGTGCCAAAGAAGATAGATTGATTAACAAAATAATTTCAAATATGAAAGTAGATTGGATTTGGGTAAAATTCTACTGTCAAAGTTAGTAGAAATACAAGGTGTAAGCAGAAAAGGGAGCATTGTAAAATTTTTGACTCATAAAAGAGCTAATTCAAGTATTTATTAAAACAGACAATGATATTTATATCTTTTTTGGATATATTTAAAAGAAAGATTTAACAGTTTTATTTACATGTCAATGTTTAAATATACCAGAAATTATACTGTTTGCAATTGTTTAAGCTTATGATAAAACGTCTTAGTTGGTAAGTTAAAAATGTGCAGAGGTACACAGTTTGCCAAAATTCTTTATGCTAGTATAGGAGTAAGAAAAATACCGGAGACCATTGTCCTATGATATTTCTTAGTAGAGCCTTTATATGGAAACATATGCTAAACTCCTTTAGCTTCACTGCAGTAATAAAACTGAAATAAAATTAAATCTTAAGAAAACCCCACTGGTTATGGTATACCTGAAAAAGATTTCCACTTGTTATTATTGACCATGAAACCAAGCAAGAGCAGTCTGGTATTCCGTAAGTTGAAACAAAATGTTCTGAGGCTAAAATTGAATGATATCAATTTTCTCCTTCTTTGATAAATAATATGATAATCAACAGAGTTAAAAGTTAAAAGTAGCAAATGAGTAAATATAGAAAAACTTGAAAACGATTCAACATATTAGACTTGATAATTCATTTTTCTTTTCAAAGGGTGTGCGTACTAATGATTATGACTATCTATTACATATATATAATATAATTTTAGTGCTTTTTGTTTTTGTTTCTTTTTCTAAGAAAGTAGTTCCTGGTTTGTGTTAAGGAATTAAATATCAAAATTTCAAAGTGCTGTACAAAGATAATAATATTTTGAAGAGTCCCATGATGTTGCTACCATGTGAACACATTTGAGAACTATTAAGATGGATCATTGTTTGTAAACTACTATATAATCTGAAGAAACCAGCTAGTTTTATTTGGCACATAAAAATGACTAGGCTATTTTTTTATATGCACAATATATTTAATTTCTAAAATAATGCACATTTCTTTATAAAAATTATTATATAATAAATGATACTTCTCCAGAAGGACTTAATCTCCAAATATGGTTCTTATTTTCTTGAGTAATTACAAAGACCACGCAGGAAGAAAGGTTAGATTTTCAAGGACCTCAATAAATAGTGGTACATGGAATAAACATTTCATAATAAGGAAGAATTATTGAGGATATTTCCCACTTGTTAATAAAAAACAGAACTGTATGTCCCCTCAACATATGCATTTTAGTCCTGCACATGAATCAATAATTTTGTTTAAAACTTTATGTCTATTGAGAAGGGTTACTGACAAGCAGGCTTTTTCTATTAGCCTATTCCAGGAAGCATCTCATTTCAACTACATTAGAGTATCTTTAGAGTTGACTAAATGTATCAGCTGAATATAGCTTTCTATTGAAGATGAGAGTGATTTGAAATCACTTAAGGAAAAGCTTGCTTATAGAATTTATGGAAACATCCCAAGTGCACCAATTTTTACTTTCTTACATTAATTCTTGTTGAAGAGTTTCCTTCTTTGAGCTACCAATTCAGTGTTTTTGGTTTTTTTATTAACAATGTGTTAGACGAGAGATGGATTCACAGGGATTTCTTGTGTCTCCTCAGCCCAAGTTCTACACATGAGAAATTTTTAAAACCTTTTTTTTTTTTTTTTTTGAGAAAGAGTCTTGCTGTCACCCAGGCTAGAGTGCAGTGGTGCTAATTTGGCTCACTGCAACCTCTGCCTCCCAGGTTCAAGTTATTCTCCTGTGTCAGCCTCCCGAGTAGCTGTAAAAGCCTTTATTTTAAGGAAGAACATGTTTAAAGGTACATTCTTAAAGGGGTTGATCAAGTTTTATGTATGTATATACCCATGTAACTACCACTAAGATCGAGAGACAAAACTGTCTTAGCTCCTCACAAGTTGTTCTTCCCAATCAGCCCTGCGCCTGAGCTGCCCACCTCTCCGTGTTCTATGACCATCCATGAAGTTTACGTCTTGCTGAACTTCATAAATGTTATCATACAATATGTCGTCCTTGTGTCTGTCTTCTTTCACTTTACATATTGGCTGTATGCAGAAGCTATTTCATCTCTTTAAGGCAAATACAGACTATTTAATATGAGAGATTAAAAATAAGGTTTTTGGGTTTTTTTCCTCTCTAATAAAAAAAAAAGCTCTCCTATTCCTCCCTCCCCACTTGCCTCTGGCAACCACCATTCTACTCTCTGCTTCTACAAGTTTGACTATTTTAGATACTTCATATAAGATGAATCATGCTGTATTTGTCTCTATGACTGGCTTACTTTACACAGCATAATGTTCTCAAAGTTCATTCATGCTGCTGCGTATTATAGAATTTCCTTCTTTTTAAAGGCTGAAGATTATTTCACTGCATTTATATACCACATTTTCTTCATTCATCCATCTGTCAAAGGACATTTAGGTTGTTTTCACATCTTGATTATTGTGAATAATGGTGCTGCAATGAACAAAGGACAGGCATAAAATTTTAGCTATGCAAGATGAATAAGCTCAAGAGGTTTACTGTGAAACATTGTACCTGTAGTCAACAATAATGTACACTTAAATATTTGCTAAGAGAGTATATCTAATGTTAAGTGTTCTTACTAAGTAAAAAATTAATCAGTGTGATAATTCCCTTGACAAGATTCTGGTGATTCCTTTAAGGCCTACCTCCCAGAGGAGTTTACCTGCAGCGTGGGAGTTTGTGCTCAATTCAACCCTTTCTGGGCACAGGTTAGCATGTCTGTGTCTGCCACCTTGTGGTTAGGTGGGGTCACCGATGGCAGAAATTACACCTGTCATTTTTGAGCTAGAGCATTAGTTGTTGATTGGTGACCATCCAGAGCTCTCTTGCTCTCTGCCAGGGTGAGAAGCATGTTCTAGAAAGGAGCTGCTGCATTAGCCTGAGGGTTGAATAAATAGATGGTACAGAGCAAAACTACTTACTGGTTGACAGACGTCATATGAAAAGAAAAAAACCATTGTGTTTTAAGCTGCTAGGATTTGGTGGTCCTTTGTTATCAAAGCATAATAGTATATGCTGATGGATTCTAAAGGTGAGAAGTAAAATTTGAGTAGGAATCACAGGAGGCGATGAACTCATTATTGTTAACTGTGGTGGTGTGGATGTCAGGAAAAGCTTTACAGAGTTGGTGGATTTTAAGCTAAATCTTGAGGCTGTCAGCAGTTTTGTACTTTTTTTTAAAGGAAAACAAGCATCAACTTTGACATGTGCTTTAATATTAGTAATATAACGCATTTAAGTTTCCTAAAATTTTCCTACATAAAGATAATAGACTATTTTTCAAAGGAAAATATCCATGAGAACTCCTAGCTTTGACTTAAATTATGTTTATTGTAATAATGCTAAAATATATATTAATGTTTTATATCTATTATGGTTATAGCTCATATATTGCTTTAAAATAGAAGCAAATTTAACATATGTCATACTTTAACAAAAAGTTTTCAAAAATTTTTAACAAATTTGGGGGGTTCTAATGAGAGTTCCTTACGCTATAATACATGAATTTTTTTTTTTTTTTTTTTTTGAGACAGAGTCATACTGTCACCCAGGCTGGAGTGCAGTGGTGTGATCTTCGCTTACTGCAACCTCCGCCTCCTGGGTTCCAGTGATTCTCCTGCCTCAGCCTCCCGTGTAGCTGGGATTAGAGGCATCCGCCACCATGACTGGCTAATTTTTTTGTATTTTTATTAGAGATGGGGTTTTACCATGTTGGCCAGGCTGGTCTTGAACTCCTGACCTCATTATCTGCCTGCCTCATCCTCCCAAAGTGCTGAGATTATAGGCGTGAGCTGCTACACCCGGCCATAAATAATAGTATTCTATATTCTGGTTGAATTTAAAGTTAGTTTTACTAAAAGTCTTTAACAAAGTACTTTGGTAAATTGGTACCAATGGAAACTCCAAAATTAATAACACTCAAATTAATTTGGCATGAAAAATGATGTTTTAATTAATTGCTAAAATTTAGTTTAGTGTTATAAAAATGTGCTTGGATAGTTTCTATTTTACTTGTGGTTAACTTGAATCCTTAAATTTTGATTATTCTGGACCATCCTCTGAGTCACTGTCATTAACACTGTTGATATTTTTTTCTTTTAAACACTACACCATTTTAAAACTACTCTGGCATTATTTCAATGAGCCAATCAATTCAATGTCATACTCCATATTATAATGTCAAAATAATTTAACAACCTACAACAAAATATTCTTCATATTCTCATGACTACACTTACTGCTACTGAATGCTTCAAGTTGGTACCTGCAGAGCTAGAATCAGTATAGTATATCTGCTCTCAATGAGTATATAGATTGATTAACATAATGTCAGTCTTTTTGAGTAGAGCTTGCTTATGATACTATGTGCCCTCTAATCACTCAATTCCTCTTTGCTCAATTCTACTCATCTCTCCTTGAAGTACTCTGAAACCATTGTTTTCACCTTTGTCAAATATTTATTAACACATGAAGGTTGCCTCTGCTTTTTACCCATTAACTCAAAATAATTAAAATAAAAACAACACATGATCCTGATGCATTTTATTGTTTTAAAATGGAAAACTAAAGTCTAAATTTATTCAATGATAAGCAAAATTTTTATTTTATGAAAATACCTTCCAAATAAGTTAATACTGCAAAAGAGTAGGGTAGCCTTTATACCTAGGAACGTATTTCAATGTGAGTGCAAGGTCAAATTTGGAATGTTTATTATCATTTTCACTATTAGGAAAACGTCTACTACTGAAAAACTTCTAAGGTCTGAAATTCCAATCATATGAATTAGGTATTTAGTCACACTGGTAGTTTCTTTTTTTTGTTCTTCATTACTAAGCAACGAAAAAAAGTGGTTAGATAACCTGAAGAGTATAGTATAAACCTGTTTGGCTTTGTTTTGTTGAAATCGTGCCTAGAAAATTGCATATGTGAACAAAATAATCATATTTGCAACTTAATTAGCACTTCACATATGTCAGGAAGTTTATATGCATTATTTTACTTAACCCTCACAACAGTTCAGACAACCTCACTTTATATATTAAGTTCAGATTATAGATCCACTACTTATAAGATAATTTATATTTACAAGTATTTAACAAGCCTTTGAAATCTTGGTTGAGCAATCAAGAGGTTGCTATAGTGTGCCATCATGCTTCCTTTCTTTTTCTTTTTTTTTTTTTTTTTTTATTTTTTTTAGGGCGCGCTGCATAATATGGTGGTTTGTTACATATGGTTTCTGAAAGCGTCTGCCGCACCCAAGATCAACTCGGGCTATTTACATCAGGTCTAACCCCACTGCAGTAACTCCTCCCCATCCTTCCCCATGATAGGCCCCGTGTAGATGTTCTTCCTGAGTCCAAGTGATTCATTGTTCAGTTCCCACCCTTAAGGAGCAGGAATACGCGGTGTTTTGGTTTTCTTTTGTTCTGCAGGTTGGCACTCACGGTCCTGCCACGTCCCCACGTTTTGCAGCGCAGAATTCTGGCGTAGTCCTTTCCGATCTGTTCCGTCGTTCCAGCAGCCCAGTCGATTCAGTTCTCCTGGATGGCGGCGGGAATTTTTTATCCCCTGCATGGACAGCGGTTCGAGTTTTCCTCGGTTTCTGGATCCGGATACGCCCGCTGGTTCCGGCGGTCGGTTCAGTCCAGTTCGTTCCCGCCCAGCCTCGCGAGTCCCAGCGTTCTTTCGAGTTCTGGTCTGATTCATCCTGGAATTTGTCCCGCTGTTTTGATTTTCGATGTCAGCGAGCGAGCAGCTGCCCGAAACCAGCCTTTGAACGTCGATCGGTTTCGTCCTGAGCCAGCCATTTTTTCTTTTGTGCTCGTTCGAAGTTTCCTGTTTCGAGGTGAATGGTTCCAGCCGATAGTCGCGGCCTTCCATGTTCCTGGCTGTCCGCCTGTTCTCTTTTGCTCGTGAGTCTGTTCAATTGATCCCGTTCGCACGCAGTTTGCGCTGGAGCGCCATCGCCAGCAACCGAGTCGGTATTTCATTTGTTTTCTAGGATGCGGAGTGAGTTAGTTCAATATTGAAAGCCCTAACCATCTTTGAATTACTGATATGGCGGCATCCAGTTTTCGCTTTTACTCCGGCATGTGCCACCTTTCCACAGTGTACCATTTATTATTAAATAGGAATCCTCTCCCATTTTTGTTTCCCTCTCCCAGGGTTTCAAGCTCAAAGATCAGATGGCTGTGTGCATGTGTATGGCTGGTTTTCTGAGGACCTGCTATGCCCCACACCTGGAGCATTCTTGTTTTGCACCAGTACCATGCTGTTTTGTTACTGTAGCCTTGTAGTATAGTTTGAAGTCAGGGTACCTTGATGCCTCCAGCTTTGTTCTTTGACTTAGGGATTGTCTTGGAGATGGCCTCTTTTGTTCCATAAGTGAAACTTGCCAAAGCAGTTTTTCTTCCCACCCAGAAGAATCCTTAATAGAAGTTTTGATGTATTTTTGCGGCATTGTCTATAAATTACCTGGGCAGTATGGCCATTTTCTATATTATCTTTTCTCCTATCCATGAGTGAAGCAAGTGTATGTTCTTCCATTTGTTTGTGTCCTTTTTTTATTTCATCAAGCGAGTGTCTGTAGTTCTCCTTGAAGAGGTCCCTTTACATCCCTTGTAAGCTGGATTCTAGGTATTTTATTCTCTTTTGAAGCAATGGAAATTTGGAAGTTCATTCATGATTTTGCCTCTGTAAAGTTTCGGTCTGTTATTGGGTGTGGCAAGAATGCCGTAGATTTTGCACATTAATTTTGTATTCCTGAGACTTTGCTGAAGTTGTTTATCAGCTTAAGGAGATTTTTGTATTGGTGACAATGGTTTCTAAATATACAATCGGCGTCATCTGCAAACAGGTACATACTCGACTTCTTTCCAACCCGGAATACCTCCCTGATTTCTTTCTTCTTGCCCACTGTTCTAGCTAGAACTTTCCACCACTTGCGTTGAATAGGAGCGGTGAGAAAGCATCCCTAGTCTCTTGTGCCAGTTTTCGCGGGAATTTTCCGCTTTTGCCCATTCAGTATGATACGGCCGGTCGTCAGCAAATAGCCTTATTGTTTTATGCATGCCCAATTCAATAATTTCTAAATTTATTGAGCTGCTTTAGCATGAAGCGGCTGCTGAATTTTGTCAAAAGCCTCTTCGCATCTGCCAGATAATCATGGTTCTTTGTCTTTTGGTTCTGTTTCTATATGCTTATTTATGCCACGATCGCTATCGTTGTTCCAGCCTCTGCATCCCAGGGATGAAAGCCCACCTTGATCATGCGGATGCTTTTGACGTGCCGCCGAATCCGGGTTTGCCAGTATTTGGCTTGAGGGATTTCGTACCTACGTTCATCCGGGATATTGGTCTAAATTCTTTTGCTGCCTCGCCAGGCTTTGGTATCAGGGACATGTTGGCCCTCATAAAATGAGAGTTGTGGCATTCTCCTTTTTCTATTGATTGGAATAGCCGGATGAAATGCACTCCCAACTCCTCCTTGTACCTCTGGTGGAATTCAGCTGTGTAATCCATCTTGGATCCTGGACTTTTGGCCAGGCTATTAATTATTGCCTCAATTTCTCAGAGCCTACTTCATTGGCTTCTTCCACATTCTAGGGATTCAACTTCTTCCTGGTTTAGTCTTTGAAGAGATAGTGTCCAGGAAATTATCCATTTCTTTTCTCTAGGTTTTCCAGCTTCACTTTGCAGGTGCTTTATGGAAGTAGCCTCCTCTCTGATGGTAGTTTGTATTTTGCCTATGGTGATAGTCCCCTTTACTTTAAATTAAGGCCGATTTTGATACCCTTCTCTCTTCTTCTCATAGTCTGCTGAAGTGTCTATTCAATTTTGTTGATCTTTCAAAACCAACCCTGGGATCTATTATTCTTTTGAGGCTTTTGTGTCTCTATCTCCTTCAGTTCTGCTCCTGACCTTAAGTATCTTTGCCTCTGCTAGCTTTGAATGTGTTTGTTCTTGCTTCTAATTCTTTTAATTGCATGTTTTCCACCTTTGACCTTCCTGCTTCTCGTAAAGTACTTAGTGCTATAAATTTCCCCCATACTGCCTGCTTTTAATGTCCCAGAGATTCTTATATGTTGTATCTTTTGTTCTCATTGGCTCAGTAAAGAACATCTTATTTCTGCCTCTCATTTCATATGTACCCAGTAGCTCGCCCTGTGGCTGGTATGTTAAGTTCAGTTTCCATGTAGCTGGAGCGGTTTGATTGAGTTTCTAGTCCTGAGTTCTAGTTTGATTGCACTGTGTCTGGTTGTAGCTTGTTAGTGCAATTTCTCTGCTCCCAAAAAATATTTGCTGAGGAGTGCTTTACTCAATTATATGCTTAATTTTGGAGTGGCATGAGATGTGGTGCTGAGAAGAATGTAAGACTTAAGCTGATTTTCACAGTGAGAGTTCTGCATACCTTGGCCAGGGTTCTCTGCTGCTGCAGAGAGTGAGTTCAATTCCTGGATATCCTTTGCACCTCTGTCTTGTTGATCTGTCTAATGTTGACAGTGGGAGGCAGTTGAAGCCTCCTATTGTTATTGTATGGGAGTCTAAGTCTCTTTGTAAGTCTCTAAGGACTTGCTTTTATGAATCTGGGTGCTCCTGTATTGGGTGCATATATTAGATAGTTAGCTCTTCCCTGTTGAATTAGACCTACCATTAGGTACCAAATTTCAAGCCCCTTTGATCTTTTGATGGCGTGCCGAAGTCTGCCATCAGAGACGACGGTAAACTTCGCTTATTTCCATTTGTTTGGTAAATCCCTTTTCATTTTGAGCCTATGGCTGCCTCATGAGATGGGTCTCCTGGAATACAGCACTGATGGTCTGACTCATCCAGCTCTTGCCAGTCTGTGTCTTTTTCTCATTGAGCGGTTTAGTCCATTTCCGGCATATTTGCTGGCGATTGTTGCGTGAACTCCTGATCCCGCTACGCGATAACGGTGGTTATTTTGCTCTGTTAAGCTGATGCGCTCTCTTCCCCAGCCCTCGGAATGGTCTTCACATTCTGCATGTTTTGTAATAGCTGAAAACGCTTGTTCCTTTCTCTTCCATGTTGAGTGCTCTCCTTCCTTTGTGGTCTCCTGTGGCAGGCCTAGTGGGGTGATGCAAAATCTCTAAGCATTTGTTTATCCGTAGTAAAGGATTTTATTTCTCCTTCACTTATGGAAACTTCAGTTTTGGATGATATGAAATTCTGGGTCAAAATTCCTTTTCTTTAAGAATGTTGCATGGCCGGGCCTACCTCTGGTTTTGAGAGTTTCTAAGCGAGATCTGCTGTGAGTCTGATAATTTCGTGGCAACTCCCATCCTCTCTGGCTGCCCTAAGGATTTTTCTCTCATTTCAACCCCTGCAGTAACTCAGCACTATGTTCTTTCGGAGTTGCTCTTTTCCTCAAGTGAGTATCTTTGTGGTTTTCTGTATTTCCTGATTTGAATTGTTGGCCTGCCCCAGCCTGTGGGAAGTTCTCCCTGGGATGATATCCTGAAGAGTGTTTTTGACCGACCTATTTCACTGCACTTAACGACGGGATTTGTCTTTTAACCGAGATACTTTGTGGTTTTGTTTCTATTCATTTGATCCTCAATCGCGATTTCTTGTCCAGTTGATCGTTTGCGCATTTATTTCAGGTTTGGTTTCATCTCTTTTCATTTTGCTGACCTTTCTTCTGGCTGACTCACAATGACTTTTTCTTAAGATTTTTGGTTTTTGTTTAGTATCGCACCTTCTCCTTTAGCCTATACCTGACGGGATCGAAGTCTCTTCATCCTCGGTCGCTTTCGGCTCTCTGTCCAGTTTGATCCAGCGATGGAGCCAAGCTCCTCGCCGGATGCTCTTTTATTTTTGAATTTCCAGCTTTTCTGTTCTGCTTCTTTTTCCCCATCTTTGGTTTTATCTGCCTCCTTGCCCTGATGATGGTGGATGTACTGATGGGTTTTTGGTGGTGGTGTCCTTCCTGTTTGATAGTTTTCTTTCTGGGCAGTCAGCACTCCCTCAGCTGCAGGCCCTGTTGAGATTGCTGAGGTCCCTGGACTCCACCCTGTTTGCCGGGTATCAGCAGCAGAGGCTGCAGAAGATGGTGGAATATTTCTGAACGTTTCTACTGTACCTGTCTGATTCTTGCTTGGCTTCCCTCTCAGTGCACCTTGCACCCCTGTGAGGTGTGGGTGTCAGGACTGCTCCTAGTGGGGGATGCAAGGTTCCCAGTTAGGCTACTGGAAGCCTCAGGGGTCCACTGAGCAGGCAGCCCCGTCCCGCCTGGGGATCCAGCCCGTGGTTGGGAGATCCACTGCTCTTCAAAGCTGTCAGATAGAGTCGCTTATGCCTGCAGTAGGTTTCTGCTGCTTTGTTGTTGTTGTTGCTACAGCGTAGCTGCAGTTCTGTCCCCAGAGTGGAGCTCCAAAAGCAGGAGACAGGGTAGGTTTCCTTGGATACGTGAGCTCCACTCCAGCTGGGAGCCTCCCCGCAGCTTTGCCGCCTCACTAAGCTCCCAGCACAATGAAGTGGTGGCTCCTCCTCCCCCCAGCCTCGCTGCCCCGCCGCAGATCACAGACTGCTGTGTTAGGCAATGAGGGAGGCCCGTGGGCGTGGGACCCCTCCCCGCCAGGTGTGGGATGGGCATCTCCTGAAAGCCCGGTTTGCTTAAAGCCAATATCAAAGTGAGCTGTCCCACTTCCAGTGCTGCAGTGCCTGTGCCCTCCCGGCCAGGTGGCATTCCCTTCCTCCCTGCCTCCCAGCAGCATGCCTCTTCCCCGCCTGCCTGACCTGGCTGTAGCTGACCAGCACTGAGGACCTCCGCACTCCCCCAGTGAGATGGGAACTCAGTGAGTCTCAGTTGAAAAAATGCAGAAATCACTGTTTCTGTCAGCTGAAGGCTGAGCTGGAGAGACTGGAGTTGTTCCTGCCTGGCCATCTCTGCCTGCCCCCAGCTAAAGTCCATGCTTCCTTTCAAACTGAGGCACTTTATTTTGGAGGGAGCGAGCTGTGCCATGCTATGCAGAAGGGCTGAGTTCCCCGGGAGAGCCTCACCCTTTGGGCTCTGTGTCCATGGACTTAAGTGAAATGAGTACTTCTGCAGCCTTACTGTTGTATTTTCTAAGACCACTTGGCTCAAGAAGCATCCCCATCCAAAGCCCAAGGAGCAAAACCCTAAGAAACCAGCCGAAGCACATGGCAAAAGGAAAGCTGAACATGGAGACCTATATCCAGCAGATCGTGAGCTTGTAAACCATTCTGGCAGAGAAACAGAGAAAAGGAGAGATGTTGGGACATTGAGGGGAGTTTGGCCAGGTTGGAGAAGAGGATGGAGAAGAGTCCATCCACTGGGCGATCCAACTCCAGGGAAGGACCACCTACCCGCTCCATCCTCCCTTCTGGCTCCCCATGCATCTCGCAGAACTCTTACTCCATCATTCAACAAAACCTTGCACTCATCCTTCGAACCTGCATGTGTTCCGATTCTATTGGGACACTGGGCAAGAGCTCAGGATACAGAAGGCTGTCACACTGGCTCTCTGCCCTTGGGATAAGGAAGAGGATCTATTGAGCTGATTAATACACAAGCCATCTGCAGATGGCAAAACTGAAAGAGCTTGGTAACACATGCCCACTTGAGCTTTGGGAGTTGCAGACAGCCATCCCTAGACTCTGCAATGGGGCTGGAGCCCAAAAGCATTCACCCTGGTCTCTGCACCTGCCTGTCTGCTTCCCCCGGGTGTTTGAGCTGTGAGGTGATCAAGCAGGCGAGCCACACCCCTGTTGCACATCCTGCAGTGGGAATCAGGGAACTCTTCCATTTCAATTTTCCCTGCTGCTGGGGTTGTTAGCTCCTGAGAGCTCGCTGTTGAGCCCATAAAAAAGAATGAGATCACATGTTTTGTTGGAACATAGGTGGAGTTGGAGGCCTTTATCCTTAGCAAACTAAAACAGGAATAGAAAACCAAATATTGGATGTTCTCACTTATAAGTGGAAGCTAAATGATAAGAACTCATGAACACAAAGAAAGGAACAGCAGACACTGGGACCTACTTGAGGGTAGGAAGGAAGGAGAGGAGCAGAAAAATAGCCATAAGGTACTAGGCTTAGCAGCAGTGATGAAATAATCCGCACAACAAACCCCTGTGACACGTGTACCTATGTAATAAATCTGCACATATACCTTGAACCTAAAATAAAAGCTTTAAAAATTATAAATAAGTTATAACATCTTATATTTGTAAAAAATATTTAGCCTTACAAAATGCACTTACAAATACTTTATTATTGCATACTCATAAGTAACCCCGCAAGAAAGAACACATTTTGTTGTTTTTAATCTTATAATGAGAAAATGAAGGCTTCCATAGGAGAACCCATGATCACTTTCACAGCTGTCAGAAACCAAATCCAACATTCTTTCCGCTAATTCTCTCATCTTTACTGATACCATAATGATGCAGACATGCTTTGCCACATGTTCTGGTTGATATCCCAGATGTGGAGATGCAAGACAAATAAATTTGAGCATCGGTAGTTGTGACAAAAATAAACCATGTGTAATTTGGAGCAAAACAAAGTCACTGAGCCACAGAAGGTATGTTGAGGCAGCAAAGTGCTTGAGAATCTGTTTCTGAGGTGGTGTAAAACTGAAAACAGAAGAGTAAAAAATACCAAAGGTATAATTCACTGCTTTGACATGAATCAAGCTAAACAGCATCAGCAATTTTATTTTGGCAACTTGAAATGTTCCTTGACTTTTGTAAATGTATACTTCTCAAATGAATGATCCTGGAAATAACTATTTAAGTGAGCTAGAAAAGTCACTTATAACCATAGTAAAATATAAATAATATTGAAATTCCTTGTCAAAAAGCCCTTAGTATTTTAATAAATTAATCTCTATTTGTCACATTTAAAAGCCACTTCTTTGTCTCTCAATAGTTGCACACATATAATTTTTTATTTATATTGATGTCAGGCAAAAAATTGATCATAACAAAGAAAATTTCTACTTAAGTTATACAAATGTCTTGGTGTGGCAAACTGAGAAGTAAATACTTTCACTTTTGAAATTTTGGAGACTATTTATAAAGGTACTTGAAGGCATAACAGATTTTCAAAGGATATTATTTAAAACATTGGTAAGAGAGATTAGAGAAGACACAAACAAAATGACATCCTGTGTTACTGGATTGTAAAACACTATTGTTAAAATCTCCATAATACCCGAAGTGGTCTAAGGTTCTATGCAATCCCTATAAAAATACCAATTGCAGGCCAGGTGCAGTGGCTCACGCCTATAATCCTAGTACTTTGGGAGGTCAAGGCAGGCGGATCATGAGGTCAGGAGTTCAAGACCAGCCTGGCCAACATACTGAAACCCTGCCTCTACTAAAAAAACAAAAATTAGCCGGGTGTGGTGGCATGCAACTGCAGTCCCAGCTACTCGGGAGGCTGAGGCAGGAGAATCACTTGACCCTGGGAGGCGGAGGTTACAGTGAGCTGAGACCATGCCATTGCACTCCAGCCTGGGTGACAGCGTGAGGCTCCGTCTCAAAAAAATAAAAATAAAAATAAAAAAATTAAAAAAAAAACAGTCTTAAATTCATATGAAAGCACACAAGACCCTCAATTAGGCAAAACAATCTTGAAAAAGAAAAAAGCTGAAGGCATCATACTTCCTGATTTCAATACATCTTGCAAAGTTACAGTAACTAAAACAATATGGTGCTGGCATAAAGAGGCACATATAGACCAGTGGAACAGAATGAAATCCACCACATATGGTCAACTGGTCTTTGACAAGGGTACCAAGAATATACAACAGGGAAAAGATGGCCTTTTCAACAAATGGTGCTGGGAAAATTGTATATACACATGCAAAATAATAAAATTGGGCTCTTACACTGTATGGTATATACACATAACACAAAAATAAACTCAAAATGGATTAAAGACTTAAATGTCATGACTTGAAAGTAAAACTCTTAGAAGAAAATGGGAAAAGCTTCTTGACGGTTTTGGCAATGATTTCATGAATATGACACCAAAAGCACAGGCAACAAAAACAAAAATAGACAAATGGGATTGTGCTATACTAAAATGCTTCTTCACAGCAAGGGAAACAATCAACAAAATGAAAAGGCAATTTACGGGCTCTCTCTTCAAAGTAAGGGATTAAAAAAGGGCAGATGACTCAGACATTTCTCCAGCAAAAAAACATAAATGGCCAATAGGCATATAAAAAGATGTGCAATGTCACTAATCAGCAGGGAAATGCAAATGAAAACCACAATGAGGTATCTCATACCTATTAGGGTGGCTATTATCAAAAAGTCAAAAGATAACAAGTGTTGCGGTTGTGGAAAAACTAGAACCCTTGCACACTGTTCATAGGCAACAGTTATGGTGCAATCACTATGGGAAATAGTATGGAAGTTTATCAGAAAACTAATAATAAGACTACCATATAATCCACCAATTCCATTTCTGGGTATTTATGCAAAAGAATTAAAATCATGACCTGAAAGAGATATTAGCACTTACATGTCTATTGAGACACCCTTTACAATAGCCAAAATGTGAAAACAACAAAAATGTCCATCCAATAAATAGATTTAAAAATGTGATATATATCTATATATATAAAACATATATATATATATATATATTCACACACACAAACACAATGCAATGTCATCCAGCCTTTAAAAGAAAGAAATCCTGCAATATGTGACCACAAGGATGAACCTGGTAGACATTATGCTAAGTAAATTAAATCAGTTTCAGAAAGACAAATGCTACATGATTCCACTTCCATGAAGTATATTTCTTTAATTATCTGTTTTCTATACACTATATATATCTATGTGTTTGTATGTACAACCATACAAATAATGTACATATAACAATATTGAAAATATTCCCCTGAGATTTTTGAATCCTGCTTTTCATTTAACATTCTATCATGAGAACTGCCTTATGTCTTCACATAATCTTTATAACCATGCTTCTTAATGGTAGAATAGTATTCCGATATTGGGTTATAGTCTTTTAAATCCATCATTACCTCTTTCTTGGCCATTTATGGTCCTTCTTTTTCTACTCTTTTGATAAGGGAAGATAGTAAAGCCCAACAGTTAGTAGTACCACATATTGACAGAGCACTTACTTCATGCCAGACACAGATTAAGCACTTTTTTCTCTATATATATTAGCTTTCCAATACTCCAATAATAGAAGTACTATTATTATACCTATTTATAGAGGAATAAACTAAGGTACAGCATTTTCAAGAAAAAGCAAAGTGATAAAGCTGTCAAGCACATGGTCAAGAGTCTGCATTCTTAGCTACTATAGCTAAATGAATAATTGCTCATGTTCATACAGGACCAGACAGTGCTGTAGGCATTTTGCATCTAATAATTCTATTAATCCTATTAAAAACAAACAAACAAATCTTAAGTGGTGACGAGGCTTGATTTAGAGGTATACAGCTCTCCTTTCAAACTGCAACTAACATCTTGTTGGTTCTGTGGCCTTCCCACATGGCCTTCCTATAGACATGTTAATTGCTCCTACTACACGTAATTTGGTATTATAATATCTGTAAATTGCTTTGCATAATACTTTGGCACATGGTAATCCTTTAATAGATGATAGTTGTGGATACAATAATTATTACTAATATCATCTTAAAATTAGCTTAATAGTCACCAATACATTCTTCTAATTATTTTTTAATGATTTTGGTATTTTTGTTTAGGTCTTCAATCCATTTGGAATGTACTTTCATCTACCATGTGAAGTAAACATCTAGCATAATTTTTTCACCATGTAGCCAATTTTTGAGCAGTATATAATAAATAATCTATATGTTACTTTGCTACTTTCCACTTTCCAACTAGAGTAACTTCTGTGTGTATAGGTATATGTACACAAACACATATAGTAGTCATTCTTTATCTACTGTTTCCTTTTCCACAATTTCAGTTATCTGTGGTCAACTGTGGTCCAAAAATATTAAATGGGAAATTCCAGAAATAAATAATTTGTAAGTTTCAAACTGCTTGCTGGTCTGAGTAACATGATAAAATATTGTGCCATCCCACTCAGAACCTGAATCATTCATTTGTCCAGCAGTATCCATGCTGTGTACACCACCTGCAGGTTAGTCACTTAGTCATCTCAGTTGTCAGGGTATCACAGTGCTTGTATTCAAATAAACCTTATTTTACTCACTAATGTTGCCAACATGCAAGAGTAATGATGTTGCCATATTGTCCTATTTTATTATTAGTTGTTGTTAGTCTCTTACTGTGTGTAATTTATTTAAGTTAAACTTTATCCTAATATCTATGTTTAAGAAAAAACATTATATATATAGGGTTTGGATAATTTATGGTTTCAGGCATCTACTAGGGATCTTGGAAGGGGAATACTCGTGTGTGTGTGTGTATGTGTGCGTATACATATAACTGTTGGACTGTTTTCAGGGCTGGATATTGGACATTCTGGTCCATTTATTTGACTATTAATTCTTGTGCCAAGTTATAACCTTCTAATTATTTTATTTTTTTAACAATTTAATTGTAAATTGGTAAATAATAATTGTGCATATTCATAGGGTATATAGTGATGTTACAATACATATATATATATATAGAGAGAGAGAGAGTGATCAATCAGAGTAACTGGCGTATCCATCATCTCAAACATTTATCATTTTTTGTGTGCTGGGGACATTCGCTATCCTCTAGCTATTTGAAACAATATAATTTATTATTAACTATAGTCATCCTACAGTGATATAGAACACTACAATTTTATATTTTGGCTTTTACTGGGGAAACTCTTCACATATTTCTCTTCTTCCTGAAAATATGCTTAGCTATTCTTAGCAATTTTTATTCCAAATATCTTTAGAATCATTTTGTAAAGGCCTATAGGCCTTGATAGGACTGTGGAAAGACTAGAAATTTATTTAGAGAAGGTCTGATATATTATAATATTTAGTCTTCCTATGAGGAAGTATACCTGCCACTTAGTAAAACAATTTACAACGATTAGAAAGCTTTCCTTTAATAAAGTCCTACATATGTCTTGATAGATGTACTCCTATATTATTTGTATTTTTGTTACTATTGTGAAGGAAATATTATCCTGCCTGTCATTTATTGTAACTAGTTATTATTGGGATAGAAGGAAATGATCGATTTTTAAACTTTTATCTTGATAGTAGACACTTCATTAAACTTTTAAATAAATTTTAACAGTTTTGTAGTTGACTCTTTTGAGTTCTGGGCATATAATAATATGTTAAATGGTAATGATGGGAGCAAGCTCCTTCTTTTATAAATGATATTAATAGGACTGACTCCAGTATTCTGCTAGTAGGCATGATGCAGCTGTTGCATTTAAATTGATATTCTTAGCTTTCTAAGTACTTTAGATGTCAAATGCTGTAGAACATCTTTTGTCTTCTTATCATCATATGATTTTTTTGGTGGCTATATTTTCAGTAGCAACATAACGGATAGGATGCAGGGCTTAATATCCTAGCTTTCATTCTCATTAGCTACATTTCCCCCCCATTCTTTGATACAAACAATTGAGATATTCTGACTCTTTTGGTAAAAAATTTAGATCTCTATCTCACTTTTGCTTTTTCATAATGTCATGCTCTGTATTTCCTATGTAGTTTCTCTCTGTAGCCACTTTTGAACCACGTAATATATTTATAATCTATATTTTAATATTTCTTTTAATTCATAAAAAATCCATTTTCAAAGCTGGAATAAGAACGTAAAATGTACATTAGAAACAAGCTATCCTCTTTTAAGTCATGATAAAATGGATGTAAACAAATACTATCCCAGAAAAATGGGACATAAAATCACTTCATCTAGAAAGATCCAGAAGTGCCATTGAGCCTTGTTTTTCCTTCTGTCTTATTCAATTTATACTGATTTTAGGGGAAAACCCCATTGGAACTAGAAAATTAGTCTTGAACACTTACTTAAGGAATATATTATTGAATATGTCTTGAGAGGCTGGTATGAAATAAAGTTGATTAATAAGGCCCAGTAGCTCATAGTAAAGAATTTATTCTTTATGCTGAGTATAAAGTGTAGCATAATTAGATTTAAATTTTTTTAAATGTTTATGGGTATATAGTTGGTGTATATACTTATAGGATATATGAGATATTTTGACACAGGCATATAATACATAATAATTACCTCAGGATAAATGGGGTATCCATCACCTCACAAACTTCTTTCTTTATGATGCAAGGATATCAATTGTATTCCTTTAGTTTTTTAACATGTAAGAAATTATTATTAACTGTAATCACCCTGTTGCACTATCAAGTACTAAATGTTATTCCTTCTATTTAATTATATTTTTGTACCCATTAACTATCTCACTTTCCCCTATCCCCCACTCAGTACCCTTCCCAGACTCTGGTATCCATCATTCTACTCTCTATCTCCATGACATCAATTGCTATAATTTTTAGCTCACACAAATAAATAAGAACATGTAAAATTTATCTTTATGTGCCTGGCTTATTTTACTCAACATATTGTCCTCCGGTTCCATTCATGTTGTTGCAAATGATTAAATCTCATTCTTTTTTATGGCAAAATAGTAATCCACTGAGTATATGTACATTTTCTTTATCCATTTGTCTGTCAATGGACACTTAACGTTGCTTTCAAATTTTGGCTATTATGAATAGTGCTACAATAAAAAAGGGAGTGCAGATAGCTCTTCAATATACTGACTTCCTTTCTTAGGGATGTGTAACTGGCAGTTGAATGGCTGGATCATAAAATAGTTCAATTTTTAGTTTTTCTAAGGAACCTCTATACTGTTCTCCATTATGACTGTACTAATTTACATCCACACCAACAGTGTACATGGTTGCCTTTTCTCCACATCATTACCAGCATTTGGTATTACCCGTCTTGTGGATAACAGCTATTTTAACAGGTGTGAGATGGTATCTCATTATAGTTTAGACTTGCATTTTTCTGATGATCAAGGATGTTGAGAATCTTTTAATATACGTGTTTGTCATTTGCATGTCTTTTTTTTTCAGAAATGTCTATTCAGATCTTTTGTCCATTTTTAATTAGATTATTAGATTTTTTCCTATAGAGTTTTTGAGTTCCTTATATATCCTTATTAGATGGTTTGCAAATATTTTCTCCCATTTTGTGGGTTGTCTCTCCACTTCGCTCACTGCTTCTTTTGCTGTGCAGAGGCTTTCTAACTTGATGTGATCCCGTTTGTCCATTTTTGCCTTGGTTGCCTGTGCTCTTGGGGTATTAATGAAGAAATATTTGCCCAGGCATGTTTCCTAGAGAGTTTCCTCAATGTTTTATTTTATAAGTTTCATAGTTTCAGGTATTAGATTTAAGTATTTAATCCATTTAAATTTGATTTTTGTATATGGTGAGAGATAGGGATATAGTTTCAGTCATCTGCATATGGATATCCATTTTCCTCAGCATCATTTAGTGAAGAGACTGTCCTTTCCCCAATGTATGTTCCTTGCACCTTTGTCAAAAATGAGTTTGCTGTAGATGTATGGATGTATTTCTGGTTCTCTCTTCTGTTTTATTGGTCTATGTGTCTGCTTTTATGACAACACCATGCGTTTTGTTATTTGGGTTATAATAGCTCCGTTAGTATAATTCGAAGTTTGGTAATGTGATTCCTCCAGTTTTGTTCCTTTTGATTAGGATGGCTTTGGCTATTCTGGGTCTTTCCTGGGTCCATATCAATTTTAGGAGATTTTTTTTCTATTTCTATAAAGAATGTCATTGGTATTTTGATGAGAATTGCACTGAATCTGTAGATTTCTTTGGGTAGCATGGATATTTAACAATATTGATTCTTGCAATCCATGAATATAAAATATCTATCAACTTTTTGTGTCTTCTTTAATTTCTTGCATCAGTGTTTAATAATTTTCATTATAAAGGTCTTTCACTTCTTTTGTTAAGTTTACACCTAGGTTTTTTATTTGTTGCTATTATAAATGGGATTGCTTTCTTGATTTCTTTTTCAGATTGTTGACTGTTGGCATATAGAAATCCTACTGATTTTTGTATGTTGATTTTATGTTGCAACTTTACAGCATTTGTTTACCAATTTTAAGAAGTTTTGGAGGAGTCTAGGTTTTCCCAAACATAAGATCATACCTGGAAAAAACTATTTTAAAGTTCGTATGGAACCAAAAAAGAGCCCGCATTGCCAAGACAATCCTAAGTCAAAAGAACAAAGCTGGAGCCATCACGCTACCTGACTTCAAACTATACTACAAGGCTATAGTAATCAAAACAGCATGGTGCTGGTACCAAAACAGAGATATAGACCAATGGAACAGAACAGAGCCCTCAGAAATAACACCACACATCTACAGCCATCTGATCTTTGACAAATCTGAGAAAAACAAGCAATGGGGAAAGGATTCCCTATT
>NW_022161223.1:0-20633 GCF_008728515.1 Papio anubis | reverse complement strand
AAAAAAAAAAAAAAGGTAAAAGTACAACCATTACGCCAGCTGACAATCCCAACCCTGGGTGCATGTTTAGAGAAGATGAAATCCCTGTGTTATCTGCCTTTTCACGTGTCCTGAAGCCCTAGTCACAATAGCCAAGATGCGGAATCAACCTACCTGTCTATCCACAGATGAAGGGATAAAGGAACCACAGTACATGTACACAAGGAAACACACTTCAGCTGTAACACTTCAGGAAATCATGTCGTCTGCAACCACTTGGAGAAATCTGGAAGACAATTAGGTGAAATGAAACGAGTCTGCCAGGGAGAGACCCACGCTGCATGACATCAGGTATACGGAATCCAAAAAACATTGTCTCCTAGAAGCACAACTTCCAACAGAGGTCACTAGAGGCTGGGGAGAGCAGGGAGCCTCGGCAGGGATTGGTAACGGGTACAGAGTGACGCTCTGATATGAGGAATCCATTCTGGTGTTCTATTGCACAGCAGGGTGACTAGGGTCAACAGAATCTAGAAAAATTTTTGAAAATCAGCTGGAAAATACGGTTCTGAATATTCTCTCCACAGAGAAATAATAATGATGGAAGGTCACAGACATGCCAGATATGATGATTTGATCATGATACTACATATACATATGTCAAAATGTCCCTTGCACCCTTGGGTTGTGTGTGTGTGTATACACATACACACACACACACACACACACACACACTCTATAGAAACAAAACTGCCATCAAACGTTGGTAGTATTCATTCTAACTGGAGTGAGATGAAATCTTGAGTGGGATTTTCACTTACGCTTTTGTGTGAATCAGCGATGGTGAGTATCTTCTCTGTGACCTGTGCATCAACCTCATGTCTTCAGGTCCTCCGCCCAGTACTACACAACGAATTAAAACAAATTCAGAATAATGTAACAAGTACCACTTATCACACACACACACAAATCAAAAACACACTCAAGATTCCATCTCACTCTCCATGCAACGGATGCTACAAGAAAAATGGTGAAACACATTAAAACACAAAACAAGGTGTGGATTTCCAGAGGAGGAACCTGTCTCCACAGTTGGTGGGAAATGGTGAACTAGTATGCACACTGAAGAAACCACCTGGATGTACCTTGAAATCCTAAAACTACAACCACCATTTTCTCCAGTAATTCTATTCTTAGGTACATATGCAGAGCACATGATCAGGACATGGAAGAGATGATCTGTCGCCTCAGGTGGAATTCAGCCCTATGCACAAAAGCCAAGACAAGCAATCAGCTTCCCTGTCCATCCACAGATGAATGGATGAAGAATCTCTAGTACACAGACACAATGGAATACTTTTGGGCCATCAACATTCATGGAATCCTATCATTTCCATGATAGGACTGCACCTGGAGTGCAACATGACTACACCTGCAGATATTCTGTTCAATCAAATCAGAAATGCAGACAAAGACCAAGCCTGCATGTTCTCACTCATGTGGGAGCTGAAAAATGCAACTCACTGAAGGTGAAAGTATAGCAGTGGTCATCACAGACTAGGTGGAGGAGATGACATCAAGGATTGGCAACAGGTACACAGAGAGTTACAGGAGAGGAATACATTCTGGTATTCTACTCCAAAGCAGGGCGATGACACTTAACAACATGGTAGTGCTGTTTTCAAAACAGCTACCAAGGAGGATACTGAATATTCAAACATCAAAGATATCAAACCTATACCCGGTCAGAAGCATGGGAAACTCCCTGATTTTATCCATACTCAAGGTATACAAACAAGTATCACAATGTCCCAATGCACCCCTAATTCTGGACATGAAGTATGAAACAAATGTTTAAAGGAATGTGAATGATACACGGCTAAAATTTCACATGGAACTACCCAAACACCCACAGATCCTGAATATGCAAAGCAATCCTAGGGAATACAAGCTCAATTGGAGGCCTCACACTCCCCAATTTCAAATTACATGTAAAACCTCCACTCACCAAAGACTACAGTAGTGGCATAAAAATGAATCCATGAACCTAGGGACATAAGAGAACCTAAACGCACACCTGTATGCAGTCAACACATTTTCTTCAAAGGAACGCCTACAAGATGCAATGAGGCTGGGTGGTGTGCTTCACACCTGTACTCCCAGCACTTTGGGAGACCAAGTCGGGCAGATCACTTGAGGTCAGGAGTTTCAGACTAGCTTGGCGAAAATGGTGAAATCCCATCTCTAGTAAAAATACAAAAAATACTAGTCAGGTGTGGTGGCGCACAGCAGCAATCCCAGCCACTTGGGAAGATGAGGCAGGAGAATCACTCGAAGCAAGGAGGCAGGTGTTGCAGAGAGCTGAGATCTCACCACTGCACTCCAGCGTGGGCGACAGCATGAGTGGGACTGTGTTCCGAAGGGAAAATAGATGCGATGAGGAGTCAGCAGTCTGTTCAATTGAGCAGTCTGAAATGACTGGATAGCCACATCCAAAACAATGAAATAAGACCTTGATGTTATACAGTAACAAACATAAACTCAAAATACATTAAACACTAAACACAAGACGTAAAAGCGTAAAACTGCTACAAGAAAACACAGAGTGAGCTTATGTTTAGGAAATCCTGTATCTAAGCTCGCAGTATGTAAAAGCAACAACAGAAAAAAACAAAAACAGAAAAAAAAAACCACTTCCAACAATCGAAGTTAAAAATCCTGGTATCTGGGAAAACAAGGCAGTGGTGTGGCAAGAAGGGAGCTCCAGGCATAGGAACCTGCAGCTTGAGAGGGGAAGGGACCTGCCCAAAGCCACTCAGCAAGATAGTGACCCATGACACCAGGAAGGCTGTGCAAACCACTTCCTGCAACTGGCATCTCATTGCAGACACACCCCACTGTCAGGTCCAGAAAGCTGACCACACTGAGTTCCAGGAATCACCCAGAAAGCCTCGTGCCCTGAGTGGGCCATGGTGAGGGCCATGGCGGGGCAGAGCAGGGTGGTGGGCGCATGGGGGCCTGATATCTTCAACTGCAGTCATGAGGCTGACAATGAGCGAGCAATATGGATGGGTCCAGATGCAAGCCGTGCCTGGCCCATACTCCAGAACTGCTGGAACAACATCTCAGGGACCCCTGGGAGCCAGAAACCCAATAATTATCCAGGACATTTTGTGTCCCCTGGTGTCTTGCACCAAGGAGACACTTGGTAAACTGGCTAAATGAAACTGACTTCAAATCCAAGCAGCACAGCATTTGAGGCAATATTAGGATCACAGAATGTTAACTGCTTGGTCTCTGATCTTCCAGCATCCCAGAAAGGTTGGCTTAACATACCTTCCCCAATGGGGAGCTCACTACCTTCAAAGACAGCGGGACTGTAGTTGGTTGGCGAGTTCTTCCAAACCTTAAGTGCAAATTTGCCTCTTTGTAACACCTGCTGCAGGTGGGCCTGGCCTCAGATCCTGCCTCCTGTCTCAGGCCACACAGCAGAGAAGCAGGGGCCACCCCAGATCCTGTACCTGGCCACAGCTTCTCTGAGCCACAAAGACCACACTGAAGGGATGGAAGGAAGACTTCAGCTCAATGAAAGAGCTGGTGTCACTCAGTTGTTCTGGAGGGAGGTCAGCACAGGCCAACTGTGGGCATGGGCAGAGCTCCTGTGCCCCCAGAGCCTGGCCAACACCCCCAGTGCCATTTGCAGCATTTATTATTCCAGCACCCACCTTTCATGTGACGACACAGACTGGAGCACGGTCAAGTGCGTGGGTCCTTCAGAATTGTCAGCTTGTGAATGCCTGGGAGCACCCAGCCACAGGGCTGGCCTGGCACTTGGTGGACCAAGTCCAACTATCAAACTCAGAGGCAGGATGGCAGAGGCATGGGCCCTAGAGTCTCTGGGTTCAAACAACCCCAGCCACTGACAGTGTAGGTATCACTGCAGCCTTTCCCTTCCTGGCCTCAGTCTCCTACCTGAAGAGCAGGGATAACTAGAACAGTTGCTGGGAGGATTCCCTGAGATGGCCACGCACAGACTGTAGGAGGCACCTGCTACTTTCGAGGCCTCACAGGGTCTCGCCAGGCTCTGACACCGGGCTGTAGGAGCTTCTCTCCTTTCCTGATGAGCAGCTCAGAGCAGGGGCCCAAAGGGCGACCCTCCTATGCGCCCTGTCCTCCCTGCCCAAGGCATCCTCCACAGGTAGGATTTATCACATCACCTCCTAATTATCTGCAGTGCCTCAAAACTCCAAGGAGAGGTTGGGGGTGGAAGGAGACTGTCCATGTCTCAGCCCCGACGCTATCCTACAGCCTGGTCTCCAGGAGAGCCAACCCGCTCCTGTCTCAAGGCCTCCCTGGTGATGCCCAAGACCACCTGTTCACACACAGCCCCCCGTGACTTCACGGATGCCAAAACTGCCCAGCACTTTCCACGCATGCCACGCTCTCATCTGGACTTTTCGGGACCTCTCCCTGCCTCGTAGCAGCACCTTCCCAACCTCCCTCGCTTCTTGGATGCTGGGCTCAGGAATGCTCTCACTGATGAGTCTGCGCCCTGCATCCTGACTGGTCCTGTCCAACTGCTCCTGCCTCTACACCCCACTCACAGCCTTACCTGACCCCCAGTCCCCAGGGTCCACCCCTCTTACCTGGAGACTCCCAATCACAGGTCTCAGCCCCCCTGCTGTTTCCCTACTACAGCCCTGGCAATCCGCAAGCAAATCTGAGCACACCCCTCCCCCACTGCAAAAAAAACAAAAAACAAAAACACTCCGGAGGCCCCCCTTGTCCTACCCTGCTGATGCCCATGTTGTTTTTTGTTTTGTGGTTTTTTTGAATGGGTCAGCTGGATATGAACCATCCTTTCCTGTTGCTCCTTCCTGGTCTTTGGGACTTTACACTGACTCCATTATCATGGAGGCACTCTTCAGACACCAATCACAGTGCCACCTCCTCCTCAAGCCCTCCGGCATTGCATCTCACTCTGCAGGCCGGCTGCTGCTGCTGCCTCCTCCACAGTATCCACAGTGCCCAGCAATCTTCACTGAATGGATGGATGCCAGCTGTCAGGTGGCTAGCTGTTTTTAGTAATACACATCTTCTAGGACTTTACACTGAATCTACCTAGCCACCTGACAGCTGGCAACACTAATCTTGTAATCCCAGAACTATGGGAGGAGAAGGTGGGTGGATCACTTGAAACCAGGAGTTTAAGACCAGCCTGGGCAACATAGTGAGACCGTGTCTTTAATTTTTTAAATTTTTTTAAAGGCCAAAGAACACAGGATTTGGGGAGCTTCATGTGGAGGCTGACAAGAAGGGATCAAGAACTCATCCATGGCCAGGCCCACTGGCTCATGCCTATAATGCCAACACTTTGGGAGGGCGAGGTGGGTGAATGGCTTGAGCCCAGGAGTTCACCACTGGACTGGGCAATATAGACAGACCCCATCTCTACCAAAAAAAAAAAAAAAAATTAGCTGGGCGTGGTGGCACATGCTTGTGGTCCTAGCTACTTGGGAGGCTGAGGGGGACGATCACTTGAGCACAGGAGGCAAAGGCTGCAGTGAGCTCAGATAGTGCCACTGTACTCCAGCCTGGGGAACAAAAAAAAAACCCAACTCATTCACGTGTCCAACTCTACCAGGACACAAACTTACGTACTTGGGAGTCTTCCAGTCTTCACCTTATATTATCTCTTCAACTGACTGTTTATTTGTAGCCTTTATTTATCTAGTTTTTTGTGATCCGCCCATCTCAGCTTCCCAAACTGCTGGGATTACAGGCGTGAGCCACTGGGTCCGGCCTGTTTTTTAAAAATAATATTTTATTATTTAAAACAACCCTTCACTGAGGTATAATTGAAACACAATAAAGTGGACATTCCAAGCATTACTGGATTTAAGCACGCAATATGATACATTCTGCCACATGTATACGTCCATGAAGCCACTATCACAATCAAGATAGTAAACGTACCTGTCACCCCCAATGTTTCCTCATGCCTCTTGGTAATCCCTCCCTCCTGTCTCTCCCTGCCCACCACCATCCAAAAGCAACCATTGATGTACTTTGTTTCCATAGTTTGCATTTTATAGATTTTGGGATATGTAAAATATACTTTTGTGTGTGTGTGTGTGTGTGTGTGGTGGAGTCTCACTCTGTCACCCACACTGGGGTACAGTCTCAGCTCACTGCAACCTCCACCTCCCAGACTGCAGCTCTTCTCATGCTTCAGCCTCCTAGGTACCTGGGACTACAGGCCCATGCCACCCTACCCAGCTAGTTTTTGTATCTTTAGTAGAGACGGGGTTTCACCGTGTTGGCCAGGTTAGTCTTAAACTCCTGATCTCAAGTTATCTGCCCACCTCAGCCTCCCAAAGTGCTGGGATTACAGGTGCGAGGCACCATGCCCGGCCAGAACTACTCTTTTCTAAATGGCTTTTCACTTAGCATAATTATTTTGAGACTCACTCACGTGTATCAGTAGTTCCTTTCTATTGCGGAGTATTCTGCAGGACGGTGTGCCACAATATATCCATTCATCTGCTGATGGCCGTTTGAGTTGTTTCCAGTTTTGGGCTATTACAAATGAAGCTGCTATGAAAACTCATGTATAAGTTTTTGCATGCACATATATTGCCTTTTCTCTTGGGTAAATACCTAGGAGTGGAATGCAGGGATCATAAGGTAGATGCATTTTTTTGTTTGTTTGTTTTTTGTTTTTGAGACGAAGTCTCACTCTGTCGCCCAGGCTGAAGTGCGGTGGCCGGATCTCAGCTCACTGCAAGCTCCGCCTCCCAGGTTTACACCATTCTCCTGCCTCAGCCTCCAGAGTAGCTGGGATTATAGGCGCCCGCCACCTCGCCCGCCTAGTTTTTTTGTATTTTTTAGTAGAGACAGGTTTCACTGTGTTAGCCGGGATGGTCTCGAACTCCTGACCTTGTGATCCGCCCGTCTCGGCCTCCCAAAGTGCTGGAATTACAGGCTTGAGCCACCGCGCCCGGCCAGTAGATGCATGTTTAATGTTTTAAGAAACTGTCAAACTGTTTTCCAAAGTGGTGTGCAGTTTTACATCCCCATCAGCAGTGTTTGGGAGTTCCTGTTGCTTTACATGTTCAATAGCTCGTAGCATGGTCAGGTTTTTAAACATTATCCATTCTTCTGTGTGTGTAGCAGTATCTCTGTGGCTTTAATTTGGCATTTCCCTAATGACTAATGATGTTAAACATCTTTTCGTGTGTGTCTTTGCCATCTGTACCTTAAGTATGTTCAAGTTTTTTCCTCATGTTTTATTTTATTATTGAGTTTTACAAATTCTTCTTTTCTTTTTTGAGATGGAGTTTCACTCTTGTTGCCCAGACTGGAGTGCAACGGGGCGCTCTTGGCTCTCTGCAACCTCCGCCTCCCAGGTTCAACCAATTCTGCCTCAGCCTTCCAGAGTAGCTGCGACTACAGGCATACACCACCACTTATACACTGTTGGTGTGACTGTAAATTCCTTCAGCCATGGTGGGAAGCAGTCTGAAAATTTTTCAAAGAACTTAGAAAAGAACTACCATTCAACCCAGCAATCCCATAACTGGGGATATCTGCAAAGGAAAATACATCATTCTGAAAAAAAAAAAAAAAAAAAAAAGGTCACCTGCACTTGTATGTTCATCACAGCACTGTTCACAAGAGCACAGACATGGAATCAACCTAGATGCTCATTAGCGGTGGATGGATAAAGAAAATGTGGTACATACACACTATGGGATACTACTCAGCCATAAAAGCGAATGAAATTATGTCCATTGCAGTATCATGGATACAGCTGGAGGTCATATCTAAAGCACATTAAGCAGAAACAGAAAACCAAATATCACATGTTCTCACTTACAAGTGGGAGCTAAGCACTGGGTACACATGGACATCAAGATGGAACAACAGACACTGGGGACAACCACAGAGGGGAGAGAGGGGTGAGCGCTGAAAATCTACATATTGGGTCCTATCTGGGTGCTGGGGATCATTCATACTCCAAACCTTAGCATTGCACAATATACCCACGTAACAAACCTGCACATGTACCCCTTGAATCTAAAGTGAACGTTTTTTTTTTTTTTTAATCTCATGGGATTCATTAGAGGAATTAAAAGAGGCTGAGTCCATCCATGTCCCATTCAAAATCCAAGAGTGGCTCACAAATGCTCTGGTCTTAGGGCTTCATTATGGGTTTTGTGATACAACACAAACAGGCAGAAGGGAACTGCATTCAATGTACTTGAAACGAACCGTCGCATATAAAACAATACCATTTGTAGCCAGGCATGGTGGCTCACGTCTGTAATCTCAGCAGCACTGTGGGAGGCTGAGGAGTCCGGCAGATCATCTGAGGTCAGGAGTTTACATTCCCACCAACAGTGTTTGAGGGTTCCCCTTTCTCCACATCCTCACCAGCATTCATTATTGCCTGTCTTTTTGACAAACAACTATTTTAACTGGGGTGAGATGATATCTCATTGTGGTTTTGATTTGTGTTTCTCTGATGATCAGTGACGTTGACATGCCACCGTGCCCTCGGCTGGCCACAGCTCAATTATACATCTAACATTCACGTGGCTCAAAGAGTCCCTATGAAGCCAATAGGGCCACTGGTATCATGTAGAAGGATACAAGACACGAAACACCGTGTGCCAGCAGACTGGTATCGTGCCTGTGTCTTTAGCAGGAGTCCTCATGGCTGTGCACACGTCAGTCCAGGGCTTTTTCTCTGGATCCTGCTCCCCAAGCGATACCTCAGGTGGAAAGGAACAAGGTCACATGGGAGGGCACAGGGCTACCCAGCTTAGAAGCCTGTATCTCAAAAAGGAACTGAGATTTCTTTTAACAGTCCCATTGTCAAAGTTTTCAAGGGTCCCAGCAAGGGACATGCCTAGTTACAAACACCACTGCACTCAGGGAAACTCAAAGTATGGTTTACCTCTTGATTTTTTCTCCAAAGTAAACCACCAAAAAGTTGACCATAGACTTCAAAACCTTTATAACAGCAAAGTCCAACTGATGGCAGACTTCCACAATTGCAATTACTCTTCTCTAACTCTAGACGCCCCCATTGTTTACAATTCATTCATAGCTCTCCCAATTCAGATAATGATGACCAACTACGGGATGTTTTTATTTGTAGTCTGGTAATGCAACACAGATGACATTCCGCCTTTTCCAGGTTTCCAAGGGAACCGGCTCAGAAAGTTAACCCAAGTTCACATTTATTTCTACAGAAAGATAAAAAAATTTTTGTAACTTTATTCATGCATATGCAATACAAGGGTCAGTGGACTTTCTGAGACACCTTCAACCTCACTGACAAAATTTCAAGAGCTGTGACAAACCTTAATGTCAAACAAAGACTGCTTTATAACAGCAGAACTGCTATCACATCTGTCAGCTGGATCTGCCACGGGCTTTTCTGTATCATATCAACTGCTTCCCCAGGTCTCTGAGTTGTTGAAAGTATCCCAGCCCCAAACACATTTGTTTTTCTTGCTTTTTTTAACTTTTTTGAGATGGAGTCTCACTCTGTTCCCCAGTCCGGAGAGCCGTGGCGCAATCTCGACCCACTGCAGCCTCCGTCTATACCTCCCGAGTTCAAGCAATTCTGCATCAGCCTCCAGAGTAGCTGGGACTACAGGTGTGTGCCACCATGTCCGGCAAATTTTTGTATTTTCAGTAGAGACGGGGTTTCACCATGTTGGCCAGACTGGTCTCAAACTCCTGACCTCAGCTGATCCACCTGCCTTGGGCTCCCAAAGTGCTCGGATCACAGGAGTGAGCACTGCGCCCGACAGGAAAACACATTTCCAGTTCATGCATACATATGCCAGGTGGGATGAACCGGCCCCGGGGACCCCCGACGGTGCTCATGCATAGAGCAGGGTGATCCCAGGCTCCAAGATGGCAGGCTTGGATGCTGGCAGCAGGTGACCTGGCCTGTTGTTAGGCCCCCTGCTGGTGCAAGCACAAACCAGAAGTGGTAGGCAGGGCAGGTCTATTCCCTGGTCCCTAGATGGAGTACTTGTGCATTTGCGAGGTGGAGGATCTCTGCGAGGGGTCAGCCTGTCCTTAGGCCCTGTGGGAGGCTGCATGGACACAGGTTGTGGTTGGTGGGTTGGGGTGATCCCCAGGCCCCTGAATGTCATCCTTGGGCACCAGGGGCAGGTGGGCTGGGTCTCTTCTCGGTTCTCCCTATGATAAGTGTCTGTACCCATGGCAACAGGTGGGTAGAGCAATTTCCAGGCTCCCGGGTGGTTTGCTTGGGTAGCAGTGGCGGTGACTGGTTGTGACTGGGGTGAGTCTGCATTCAATAGTCAACTCAGAAACCCCAGACACTGTTTTCCATGCCAACTGACCTGCCCACCACCCAGAAAGGCACTGGACACTGTGCCGTGTGGCTGGCCCAGCACTGGGCCACGCCTCCATGAGGATAAGGAAACATGGGAGGCAGGAAGTCTGGGCCCTGCCCTGGGGAGGGAGAAGAATGAGACACAGGCAGTGGTCATTGACCAGAAGAGACGGAATGAGCAGAGGATGCTGCCAGGCGCTGAGTATAAGGAATCATGTAGCTGAAGCTGTTCATCTGACATATACCAGAAACTATACAGAGTGAGAAAATAAACAAAACCAAACAATCCAACAAAACTTGGGCAAAGAACCGAAAGACATTTCTGAAAAGAAGGCAGGAAATGAACAGGTAAAGGAAAAGCTTGTCCACATCACTAACCATCACAAAAATGTAAACCAAAGCCACACTAAGAGAGAGTCTCCATCCACATAAAATGAATGTTGCCAAAAGCAAAAACATAATCTTTAACAGGCAATCACCAGTGTGGATCTGCAGACAGGGAACCTCTTACATACTACAGGTGGCAATGGAAATTGGTGTACACACTACGAGCAATAGTCGGCAGTTCCTCCTCCAACGAAAAATACAACCACTACGTCATCCAGCAATCTCACCACTGGGAAATACAAAGTACATGGATGTATTATGCTCCCTGATTACAAATGACATAGAAGAGCCATAGTGATCCAAACAATATGGTTTTGGCATTAACACAAAAATACAGAACAACAGACACAACGAGGGAACCAAATACCAAACCCAAATTCATCCATGGTGGACAGAGTTTTTAAAAATACACCCAGGGGATGGGAGACTCTGGGCTGCCTTCGGTCGGGCTGCAGAAGTGTCCTGGGGGGACCTGCAGCCGCCTCTCACCTGGGCTCTGGATGGTTTCTACTCCATGAGGATTTCCAGTTTCCCCTCAGCCACCTTCAGAGTCAGGAGGGCTTCAATGCGGCTGCGACCATCTGTCCCAGCCTTTCCTGTCTGAATGACACTCCGCGTGATCTACGTATACTGCAATATGTAGCTGCGTGTACTGAAAGCGTACAGTTAAGATGACTTGCAACCGATGCTACTCTAAGTCTTAAAAGATTTTTCAGATATCCCCAGACCAAAACAAACTAGTGACATTCCATGGTTTTGCAAACTGGCACCAGCAACTGCACAGAAACAGCTCCCTATGCACCATCGGACACTCTCCAGACCCGCCCCTCGCTCACAAATGTAACAAACGAGCATGAATCCAGGCAGTCTTCCCTCCTATGGGCCACATAAAAACCTCTTTCTTACTGGTCAGGAAGCCTTTGATCTGGGCCAGGATGCTGACACACAGGGGTTAATTGTGCCTCTAATGCTGAGTGTTGCTTTCCCTCACTGGGCTAAGCCTCACCCTTGCATCAAGAAGGGCCCCCAGGGAAACTGCTGTCTGACATCCAGGAGCCCACGTGGAATGTTCCAGCAACCTGAATGGCCTCGGCCACCTCTACTACCAGGCTTTCCCACTGTGGGGCTCCCTTTCTGGCTCTTGCTCGTGCAGGCCAATCTAAAGTGGCTGACATGTCCTGCTCCCTCAGCTTCCCGGGTCACCCTGACGGCACAGGCAGGTGTCTGCATTCAAGAATGAGGTAGCCACAGGCTGAATTCCCTGGTGTGGGGGACAATGCCTGGGGCCTCCAAACAGCCAGCCCCAGATAAAAAATCCAGCTCTGACACAGCTCAAAGACTGTGTGGTGGACCTGGAGAGACTCTCTGGGCCTGTGTCCTCTTCTGGCTCACTGGATTCTCTGGAGGATGACTGAGACACTGGACTTAAAGCTCTCAGCCTAGGACCCAGAATGCCACGCAGAATCAAATCAGTGTGACCTGGGACTGAAGACCTCTCCTTGGCTGGGAATGGGGGATCAGGGTTGCAGAGACAAGGGGCACAGAGCGATGCCTGTGCCATCAGAGAAGAGACTGGGGATCTGGTCCACCTTGGGCTCCTTAACCTGTGCGCAAGGCCTTGCTGGGCCCTGAGCTCACCTCCCCATTGGGAGTCCATTGTGACTGCAGTCTAGTGGGGTCAATGTCCGCACTAACGCCGAAAAGAAGTCCTGGGAGATGTGGAGGGCATCCTGTACTGGCAGGCAGTCTGGGTGGTCCACAGGTGTATGCTTCAGCAGGTCCTGGTAAGGGATGAGGTGGTGAATTGGGGGCTGTGTGTTTGGGGCTCAGTGAGAAGCGCCTGGGGAACGCTAAGTCTTCGCCAAAAGAATTCAAAGGGCAGTTACTCAGGGACCCACACTCAGGCCTGCAAAATCTGAACTGAAAATTAGAATCGGAGCAGCAGGGTTGACTCTAAAAGGGCCCCGCTCGCTTGTCTCCCTGCTGCAGTCATTACTCTTTTTCCCCGGCAGAGGCAGCTGGGTGGACGCTCACCTCACCACGCAGCTAGCAGACACACCCCTCTACCTACCCTGCAGCTGCTCCAAGGAAAATGGAGACCAAAACACACGGTTTGGGGAAGCAGAACGTTCCTGCCTGCACCAAGAGAGCAACTGGCCAAATGTCGAGCTCAGTAGCTAAGCTCTATTGAGGCCCTGGCCCTGTTGCCATGGTCACCACTGGTCAGGCAGGCATACTCAGGGCCCACAATCCCTCTGCCCAACTTATCAAATGGGCTGTTCTCAGTGACTCTCGCACCCTCCAACCCTGGGCTCAGTCTTCTGAGAAACTCCTAAGCCCTCTCTGGCTCTTTAAGGGGCCGTAACACCCATGTGTAGGACCACGATGCTCTGAGTGACTTACTAGGTCAATGGGCTGCTACAGTAGAGCTGTTGGGGATGGCAGAGAGGAAAAGCACAACGACATACAAAGAACCACTCAACACCTCAGAGACCAGCTTTGTCCCCCACCTGCCTTGCTCCCCAAAAGAACACCTGCTTGCAGGAAGCCAAAGACGGTCCACAGCAGCCTCCACCTCTGTTCTCACTTGCCGGGCAGACCAAGGAGCGAGAACAGGTGACACACAACCCTGGTGACCCTGTTCCCTCCCTATCCATGCCTACTCTCCCACCAGATCTGGCTTCTTCGAGGGCCGCCCCCCAGTCCTCGCCAGGCTTATCTGGCTCAGAGCAGATGATCCCCCGCACCTCCCACCCTGAAACACACAGCTAAACCCAGCACAAGTGAAAGAGGCCCAGCACACTCTGGGTCACATCCAGAGACTCCATAATAGGGGAGGAAACATGCTGTTTCTGAGGAATGACAGCTCCCCAGGCCTGGTCATTCTCAGACTCCTCCAGTCAAAGGCCGGGCACAGCCAGCAGGGATCGCCATTCTTCCCTCTGATCCACATGACTGCTACTGCCTCCTCTATGGTAAGAGACCCCTCCACACAACCTCAAACCCAGACATAACAGGACAGGACAGGCTGGGAGCTAGGGAGGCCAGCCAGATCTCCACACAAAGGCTCTAGTCTTAAGCAGGAGGCAGCCTGAGGGACAAAGGTTTCCTGAAGCAACTCAGGTCAGGCTTCACAAACCAAAGCTCCAAAGTGGACTGCAAAAGCACCAGCTCAGCCAGCCAAGAACCCAGGTGCCACACCCTTCTGAGACCCAGACTCCAAGTGAGGATCACTGGGATTCAACAGCAACAGGAGGATGTGACAGCTGATGGACCAATACTTCCCAACACCCTTCCAGCAAGCAGCTGTGCCCCGCCCCTCCTCACATGACTCATTCAACTTCATTGCTGTTGTGGATGTCTCTGATCATGGGGTCATGACCTTTGTTCTCCTGCCATAGCAGTAGCGAGAGGCAGGATGGTGGTCTGGGAAGGAGGATCCTAGACTGGGTGTCCCATAGGACCAGGCTGTGACAGATCCCAGAGACAACACTCATACCCCAGTCAGCCCCCAAACCCAACAGCTCCATAAAGTCCAGGATATAAATAGCCTGTGCACTGCTAAGCAGACACTTCAGGAAACAATCTGTTGGCTGTGAAGAAGATGCAGCCTCAGTAGTCTTCCACGAGCCTTCTGCAAGCAAAATCTTTTTTGCTTGAATGCCCATTAGAAACACTAAGGGAACTCTTAAAAGAAACAGGGCCAGACACGGTGGCTCACAATTGTAAATTCAGCATTCTGGGAGGCTGAGGCAGGACGACAGCTTGAGGGTAGGGCTTTCAAGACCAGCCTGGGTGGAACAGTGAGATCCCACCTCTACAAAATACACAAAAAGTAGCATGGCATGGTGGTGCATGCCCATAGTCCCAGCTACGTGAGAGGCTAAGAAGTGAGGATTCCTTCAGCCTGGCAGATCAAAGCTGCAGTGCTCAAGATGGTGCCACTGCGCTACAGCCTGAGAAACACTGCATGGTCCCATTTCAAAAAAGAAAAAACAAAACCAAACCAAAGATACCTGTGTCTCCTGCCCCATCAAATAAATCCAAATCTCTGCGGGGTGACTCAGAGTATTAACATTTTTAAATTTTGCCTTTGCTGAAGTAAATGTATAGTAATGGTTGAAAGCCGCCGCCTTATATAAATACACTTCCTATGACTTATTTGTAGCCCTTTTGTATTTAGCAATTTCTACAGAGCCTCTATGTGGGCTTCGGAAGCCGGAATGGGCAGGGCGAGGTGTGAGGTGTTCTAGGAAAGTGAGGGTAGAGCAGAGTTCCCAGCCAGGGGGACCCATTTCTGAGGCTAAGACACCCACTGGGGGCTCAGCCGATCTTCAGAGGGAAAATCACACCTCAGAACCCCAGAGACTCAAAACAAAGCTCGAGTTCAGCAGATACCTGCCAGTGGGCCCTGTAACGGCAACCGCAGGGAAAACTGCCACTGCACTCTCAGCTCCCTCCAGCCCTCTCTCAGGTCAGAGCAGGAGGTGGTTTATGACTAAGCTCAGAGGGCTCAATAAATGGCGGGTTGAACCTCAGAGGAGTTATTAACAGGCCTATAGTTACCTCAAGACTCCACCTGACCAGGGCCAAAAATGAGTCCTAGGAGGGCAGCCAGGAAGAAAGCAGGGCAGAGAGGAAACACAGGGAGAAGGGGCCCTGGGACCACGTCGGATACGGAGGGAACCAGGGGAACGAGGGCAGCCCTGATGATTGTGCTCCCCACAACCCCTGCATGCCTGTGTCCCCTGAGAATTCAGGGTGAGGAGCTCACTCTTGCCCTTCACCTGTTCCTGGGCTCTGGCAGGCTGGCCTGCTTCCTGCCCCAGCCTTACCCACTCTCCCCACTCCTCACCACTGATGTGGGCAAGCTGATCTCTCTGGTTTGCTGGGCTCTCACTTTCTGCCCAATGGCACCGAGTTAACTTCTTTCCATGCTTTACTCTGTGTCATTAGAAAGGGAAGCAATTCTCACTAACGCCATTTCTCAGAGGAGAAAACAGGCACAGGGATGTTCTATGACTTCCTCACAATCACAAAGCTACAAGTGGGAGCGGGGCTTTGAATGGAGGTCCACCCATGCTCCTGAAGTTGAGCCGTCCTCCAAGGAAAGGACAGCACTGTAAAAGCTCAGTGAATGGGGAAGAAGTATCTATACTAAGACCTGACCAGGCTGGAACCCTGATCTCCAACTTCCAGCCTCCAGAACTGGGAGAAACACAATTCTCTTCTTGATGAGCTCCCTAGGCTACGGTTCTTTGCTGAAATAGCCTGAACCGGACCAGGAGTGCTATTCCACCATCTGTGTCCTACTCCATCCTTCAGAAGGAAATCACTAAGCCCTCAGTGCCGTCTTTGTGGATGCTGCCCACCCTAGGCTGAGATGAGGCATAGGGTCTGGGTCTAAATAAAATGAGAAGCCACTGGAAGGTGCAATGTCAGAGCAGGAGGATGTCCTGAATTTCATTTAACTTCAACCTTGTATAGTACTGCAGCATGAAAGACGAGGGTGCTGGAACAAAAGTGCCTTTCCTGAGATCATACTGTGGAACTGCTCCCAGGCCCACTGGAGTTGTGAGCCTCCATGCTACCTCTCACCCCGCCTTGTAGTTCTTCCATTCAGCATGTGCAATATCTACAGGGACTACAACACCATGAGTTTTAAGATTTATCTCAAACACACCTCATGAGTTCCCTAGGAAGGGTTATGATGCTAGCATAACTCCACAGGCCAAGGGGTGGGGAGAGCCCAAACACTGTAAAGGAGTCTCTTCTAGGTCTCACAACTGCTAAGATAAAGTGGGCTGTTTGACCCAGCACTGGATCCTCAAACCTGGGACCCCGGTTAGATCCAGGTCTTCCCAAAAAGCTGAAGGCACACTTTTGCATAATGGTGAAAGGTAAGGAGTTGACGGGGAGGGCGAAGCGCCAGAAGCCCAGGAGGGGCCTTTGAGTAGGTCTTATGCAAGGAGGTGCTTACAGGATGGAACTCCACAAGATGTGACCTCACTTCCTTGCTAACAGACTCCCAGTAGAACTAGAATTCTGGGGTAATCAGGGGCACCCATATTGTACACACAGCCCTCCCATTTCCAGTTCATTTGGTAGGGTGACACTCATGAGAACAACATGTTCTCCCAGCCAGTCCCGACGTGCTGCCCACCTCCCCGCCGCAGAAGAAGCCAAATGAGAGTCTTCTTGAGAATATACACATTGGTTCACCACCTCTCGACGCTTCTGGCCATTCTCTTTGCCAGAAGGCACCCTCAAGTAACACAGGGGCTCCAGGGGCAGGCCCGGCCCAGGCCAGGGCCTCAGCTGTGCCTGATCAGGCAGCACCGAGTCCCTCCCATATGTTTAGGGGAAACAGGAGATGAGGGGCCTCCTGGACAGGAGCAGGCAGGTTGTCAGGTGTTTGGAGCCCGGTAGGTATGCTCAGGTTCACCGTGGTGGCCCAGACCATGCCTGGCAGGATGGAAACTTCAGTGTCGGAGGGACACAGTTTGCTGCCTCAGATGTGAATCTCAATTAATCTGCCGAGACCCCAACCTTTCTCTGGCTGGAGGGTCTTATGCAGATGCCTCTCAGCCAAAACCCCAAGGCTGGGGAATGGGGTCACCAGAAGGAGTTCTCCCAATGGGGTGCCACCAGGGGTCAGCTTGCAAGGTGCCACTGGATACACCCTCTTGCCCGCTCTCGGCCCCTCTCTCTCTTTGCAGAGCCTGGCCACAGCAGATCAAGCAGGAGTTGCTGGCTGGATTCCATTTCTCCATCTTCTCTTCAGAAAAGGACAGGGGCTCCACCGCCACCTCAACCATGGCCAGTGCTGGTCTGGGTGAGACGGCACTGAAGTGGTCTCCCAAAACAGGGACTCCAGAAAACTAGGGTGGGCCCAGGACTACCATGGAATATGGGGGACTCCCCAAGCTCTGTCCTAGGGTGATTTTCACTTGGGAGTGACCCACTGTCCTCTCCCAAAGGAATTTGGCTGCCAGTAGTCCCCAGTGGCAATCGGTTACAGGCAAAAGTCCTTTCACCTATCAGAGTGGAAGATGAGGGAACATCCTGTTTTCACTTCATGCTATGCTGCCAGGAGACTCCAGCATGTTACACACAAGAATTGAGGCAGTGATAACACTGCAGCAACATACTATAATGTTATCATTTTAACTCTCACCGTAGTGTATCTCTGCAACAGGGCATCTCTGCTGCCCTGCCCTGCTTAGACCTCCTGCAGGACTTAAAAATCCAAAACTTAACACATACCAAGGTGGGGTGGACATTGATTTACAAACAAAAGAAGGTAAAGCTTTATGGATCTGTTTTTAAAGTGTCATCTCACAGAATCATCCTGCATCCCCATCAGGCAGGAGCTACACACCTCAAACATCTCACTGTAATATTGCTTAAGTGGGAGGCCAGCGTTCAGGGGTCAGCCTCCTCCCTGTAGCTGCGGAGCCCGTCAAGTGATAAAGCCCCTTTCTAGGCACCTGTTCCCAGGGACCATAATCCCCTGTGTCCTAATAGGCTGGAGCAGTTTGCCAGGGCTGCAACATGGCATCGCCACTGAAGGGCTTAACCACAGAAATCTGGTTCCTCACAATTCTGAGATCAAAGTCCGGAACGTCAAGTTGTCAGCCTGGGGTATACTTCTTTGGGCCCCTCTCCTGCCTTTGGAGATGATGACTTTCTATGTCGGTCAGCACAGGTCTTCAACGCCTTGCACTCACCACCTCTCCTTGTAAGAACCCAGGCATGGCTACAATTTAGGGGCCAGTCTAATGAACTCACTTCACTTCAATTACTCCTCTTAGAGTACTCGTGCCCCAGACCCAGTCACATTTTCTGGGGTTGAGGAACAGAAACAGTTAGCATTTGGGGGAGGGAACACAATGCACCCATAAAATATGCTGCTGGGGCCATCCTTGTGGAAGACAGACACCCGGGAAAAGGGATATCTGGGGTGAAAAGATACGCGAGGATAGCCGAGTTTCAACAGCTCTAGCCAGTTTGATTTCCAGAAGGGCCTCAGCTGGTCACATCGGTCACCAGCAGGCCTCTGAAGGTAGCTGTGCCCTGAATTGCAGCCTCCCCCTGAATATTTCAACACATGCTTTTCAACTTTTGCCAGTCTGTTGTCTGATGGCAGAGAAATCTAGTTTCATTTCCCTTTCAAAGATACATTTGCTTAACCTTCACAGCTTCAGTAACTACTCAAGTTTTCTTTCCTTCCCGAAGTCAGCCTGGCAAATCCGGCCTTGGGGATGCACTTTCTCCCACTCAGGAGTCTTCCGAATTTTCCACTTGGCCGGGCTGGATGGCCAAAGCTTGTTTCTCCAGACTCACGTTTATGTTGCTAAAGGAACGAAAACAATCATATCCCCCTTGTCTGGTGTGCTGTCCCCTAAAATGAGGAGGGACAGCTCTTCCCAGGCCCTTCCCCATGTGATGACATCAGAAGTGCAGCCTCAGGTGGCCTAGAGGGAATTTTCTTCATCCAGTCCTCCCCATGGAGGGTGCTCCCTTCTGACCTGCTGGTGCTGCTGAGCAGACATTTGACATCCAAAAAGTCTAATGCCTCTTCTGCACCATGAGGGTGATTTGTGAGGATTGTAGGATGATGCTCTTCATGTAGGCTGTTGACACAGAGGGCTACTGCCCCACAGCTGACAAACACTGTGACGGTGCCTTGAAGGCTGAATCATTTTATCACTTCTCCATCCTCTCATACAATTTTACTGGAAAGCTCTAGAATCCTTTTCACCATGGGCAATCAGGTTCTCCACATGCACAAGTCCCTGAAGGGCTGGTGTTTCTTGGTGTGACTTCCAGATCGCGATCCTCTGGTGATTCATGGTGTTACCACTGACTCCCATGCCCCTCCTTGTTCCCACAGTATGAAAATAAGATCTGCAGGATGTCAACTTTCCAGCCCGGCACAGGGGAGAAGCTGTTGGACTCCCTGGTTCCAGCCTTGCTAACTAAACCCATCTCCTCCTATGCCACCTGCCTGGGCCCCTCCTGGGACTTTACCACCGTGCCACACTTTTTGGAACTACTGGTTAGAAGGTGAGTGTCCATCCCCTCCAAGGCATGGAGATGCCTCTGTCCCCTACTGGCTGAGTCTTGAAGATGCAGCTCTCGGAGCCTCGGTTGGCTCCTCTGGAACAGGGAGTAGCCAGAAGATGAACCTCACAGGGTTCTTGTGGGGACTGAATGATCTAAGACATGGCAAACAAAGGGGTCCCCAGAGCCTAAAACTCTGGAAAATCTGCTGCAGGTGCTGTGATTCATGTTTATTACTTTTCCCCTTCACTGAAGCAGCTCTCAGCATTCTGCCTCAGTGGCTCATATCCTTCGTTGTTTCGAAAAATACACAGCAAAGCAAGTCTACCATGGCATTGGTAAAGGATGTCTGAGATTCCTTCTGGCTGGTCTTTCTCCTTGTCACAGATAGAAGAGGGGTCCCTTGGTGCTGAAAAGGGAGCCACAGGCCCACAGACAACTGGAGATGCTCGCTGGGGTTCTCCAACGGTTGGGTTTCACACATTCAACACATACATACAAAACACCTCATTTGTGCACTGCTCTTCTTGTGGCTTGGCATTATTTCATAAACAAAGCAGATGACAATCCCTGGGCCTTGATTCTACTTAGACTCAGGCGCTAACAGGAGACAGAATAACCAGGTCTTATCTACAGAATGTTAGAGGTGAAACCCTCATGGCCTCTTCTACATATGGTGGCATCCTCCCAGATTCTGACTAGAATGACGGAGCCCAGCAACAAGTATACACTGGGTGGATTTAGGGTTCTGAAGGGCCTTTTCACCCACAAACCATGGGGGAAAAGAATGGACTCTGGCTGGGGAGAGACTCAAGGAGCC
>NW_022161222.1:12068-20647 GCF_008728515.1 Papio anubis | reverse complement strand
GTATGGCCTGCAAAGCCTAAATATACGATGTATATTTGTTTAATCAATGAGTGAATGTCATTTCTAAAGAGTGCACTTAACATTTAGTTCCAGCAAATTACCATGAAAGATTGAAGTATTTGTTACCAGATTGTATAAGTTTTCAAGAGAACCTAGAACTCCAAATTTTTATGTAAAAGCTCTCAATTTTAAATAACTGTAATTCAAAAATAAAAGCCCTTTGCATATGAAACTGAATCTTTCTGCAAGCTAGTTTTCTGGGACCTCTACTGTATACATTCACAGGGTAAACCAGTTGGTGTTTGTGAGTCTGTTTTCTACACTGCAGTGTGGAAACTGACTTAGGTGACTTGTTAAAGTCAATGGCTAGTTAGTAGTAGCACAAGGCACAAATTCACTTCTGACCTCCTACTTTTATTCTCTGCCTATAAGCACTAAACATGTTAAAACCGTTTGTCCTGTAGAAGCAATATGCTCTCCTAAGGAAGTGTTCATAGACTTCATTTATGAACTTTTGAAATGTGTATCAGTTTATGGGATATACGTAGTTTTTTTACTTATATTATTTTACTTGGCTTTCCTCCCAAGGAGTAATCGTCCCAAATCTTTGAGTTTGTCTGGCATAATTTTCAAGTAAAGTAAAAGTCAGAAGGGATCACATTTCATTCAACAGTGTGCCTCTGAGCACTGTCTAACCAATGGTAGATGTTTAGCATATATGATTTGCTTAAATGAATGAAAGAAATATGTAGTGATTAAAATATTTGGGAACTGGATGTAACTGAAATAATATTTCAGGCATGTATTATTGGAAAAGCAATTTTATTCAAGCCATGAGTACTAAAAATCTAGTATTATTGACATAAATTAAATATATGGATAATTGTTGAATCTGTAATGAATGAAAAACTTGAATGACCTAAGGCTTCCAACTCTGAATATACAATACTCATTGTGGATAGTTTTTATTGTACTTTTGATATATGGTGAATATTAAGCATTTTCTATTTATTATTAGTGTCTGAATTTAGAGGAACATAATTTTATTATCTTCCATTTTGTGCGTCAAACAACTGAGGCACAGAAAAGTTATATACCTGGTCCAGGATCACACAGGCAATAAAGGGCCTAGCCATGGTCTGATCTCCAAAGCAGCCTTTCTTCAACTACTAAGAAGGCTTTGATGATTTAGCTAAAGTGAACTTTTCAAAGCAGAACTCTGGGAATTGTTTCCTCAATTACACTATTCAAATAAACTATTCTCTTTTCACTCACTTTTTTATTTTAAAATTATGGTATCAGTGGACACAATTAGCTAGTTGGAGGACTTACCTAGATGTTAAATGGTTAATAGAGGTCACAGTATAAATGAAAACATCCTTTAATCTGGTCGTTGTGTCACATTTCTAACATTTCCATTTTCTTCCTTCTCTCATATCATTTATATATCAGTGTTTGATGATTACAGTGGTTTGTTCTAATATTATTTGAGTTCTAAATGTTCCCTAAAAGCTACTCTATGTCATCGTTAACTGGCAATGTTTCCTAGTATGCCTGATGGTGTGGAGGGGTAATATTCCCTTTTTTTCTGTCAGTGATAGCAGCTGTCAACCCCTAAAACACTGAAAAACTGATATTAACAGTTTTTGTCAAAGCAAGGGCAAGGCACTTCAGAGGTGAATAAATCTAGAACAGCCAACACTGCAGTCTCTTGAGCAGTTTGTTTGTTATAAATACAAGTCAATACCACAAGTGGCACCTTTTTGTTTTCAACACCTATGATTACAAACAATTATCTTCATAAAATGGTCTCAGCTTTTTAATGTGTTGTTTTAGATATTATGGAAACCTTATAAAAGCAACACTTTCTACAAACAGGATCAGTGTTTGATGTGTATTAAATGAGGTCAGATAATTAAATTTGAAAAAATAATTTATAAATATTCAGATAAGAAAATTAAAATTACAAAAGCAGAGTTTGTCATCATTAAACTGAATTACAACTGTGTGTAGTTAATGCTATATCTACATGGCTATGTTTTGGTTAAAACAGTTTTAGTAATCAAATCATCTACCTCATTCTCCAATTTAACCACCTATTTCATCTGTACACCCTAACATTCAGTACACATTCCCTTCAGAAATGACCTAGCTTTCATCTAGTTCAGCAATTAGGGTAGCTGCAACCCATGATGTGCTATCATCCCCCAGCTACAAAACAACATACAATATTTAAAGGTTAAAAACTCATTGAGAATTTATGAAATGGTAATCCATTCTGTGTTCATGAAAATAGGCAATCCTATTTGAAAATCTTTAAACCAATGTAAACTCTAGAAAATTCAGTGTTGAAGTATGGGAAGAATAAAGACTTTGCACTAATATAGTGTGTAACAATGCAGTGTCAGACTCGTCATTTACAGTAAATGCCTTGATTGGACTTTCCTCTGGATTGTCATTATGCTGCTGAAGATCAAATTTACTCAAGTCTGTGGGAATTCCATCATATTTTCTTCCCCCTAGTTCCAAACAGGAAGAGAAGGGTTTTGAGGTCCCTTGGCAAAACCAAAAAGAAAACACTCACACCCACAAACAATGTGAAAACAAAATGGCAGACCTAATCCTTGACTCCATGTCCAAATGACGTTGAGGCAATATTACTTTTGCAACATTTGTATTCTGCCCAATATATCACATCATGAGATTCCTCAAAAAACTGGGAAGTCTGAGAGCTGCAAAACAGAAAGCAGTTAAGTTGATGTCTACATTTGGATTTCTTTTTCAGGTTACATGTCTAAGTGTCTATCGTAGGCTAAGGTTAGAGGCTTCTGTTGGGGAGCTGTGCTTTTGATGTGGTTTTGGCTTCTTACTGCAAAGGGAAAAAAATTCCTCAGATAAAGTAAGTTCACAGAGCTCTGTTTCATCTGCCAAAGACAATTTTGAGTTATAGAAATTCGAGCGGTAAAATGACAAAAAAGATTCATTTCTCTGGATGCGGTTTTCTTTTGTGAATATTGAATACTTTCACCCTCTGTTAGGGAAAGCAATCATTTCACACAATCTTAAAATTGGTTTAGTGGAATGAAGGAACTTAGTAGAAGGGCTGTTTTCCTTTTATATTCTTGTTGATACACAACAGGGATGTCTTTCCTCACTAATTTTTAAGCTACTGTGACCTTCACATCACAGATGCTCAACATCTAAGTGGCTGGAGCAGCCAGGCCTCACCCTGGTCTTGTTTTTGAGTAAACATGCTTCTGTTCTGACCTGGAACCTGACATTTAGGGGCCAAGATGCCAGAGTGTGTCAGGAAAATTTCACCAATTCTACTCCTTGCAAAGTCATTCTCACCTGGCTGTGAGATATATTGTGAGATATTGGGCAGAACACAAATTCTGCAAAAGTAATATTGTCTCAACTTCATTCTCACCTGGCCTCTGCTTTACCTGAAGTCCATTAACTTTACCAGGTCAGAGAAGGCTGCTTTTCCTTCTCATGGAGAGAAAAGCTTAAGTTGATCATCAACATTCCCAAAGCACACAGTGATGCCTCAGATGTAGGGCAAAATACTGTTCAGCACACTTCTTGTTTCTTAGTATGGGCAGATCTCAACTTGTATTTATAAATGCTTGTAACCTCTCATTCTGGTACTCACTTCTCTCACCTCCACCACACTCACCCTCCCTCCTCAGGGCATTTGCTTTGCCATGCTACACAGCCTGACTTCATGTCTCTCCCTGTGTCCAACCTTTCATGCTTTCATTTTATATTAGCATCTGTTGCTTATTGGATGCATACTAAGTGCCAAGCTGTTCTGCACATTTTAGACAAAATCTCTCAAAACATCCCAGAACCACCCTGCAAGGGAGGCATTAGGATTATTGCTACTTTACAGAGAAGGACTACTGAGGTTGTTTACCTTCCCTCAGGTCACTGAGTGGCAGAGCCTGCATTCTAGGCAAATCTAACAAATTGAACTGTGCTTTTAACCTTTTTACCACTCTCTCCAATATCTCCATATATATATATATATATGCATATATATATGGTATTCATTTGGCCCTTGGTAGAAATGACATTATTTGTCTACACATATGAATTAAAATTTATATTCTGAGTGAATCTAATTTGAAAACAAATTTTAATCTGTAGAATTCAGTGGCATGTGGCACAGTCACAGCACATGTACCATCACCATTATCTAGCTCCAGAACATTTTTATCATGCCAAAAGGCAACTCTGCACCCCTCAAAGCAATCTCTCCCCCATTTCTCCCCACTCTCAGCCCCTGGCAACCCCTCACCAGTCAACTTTCTGCCCCAAAAGATTTTTATGTCTCATATAAATGGAATCATACTGTATGTGGCCTTTTGTGTCTGGCTTCTTTCACTTAATGGCTAAAATGGTAAATTTTATGTTATGCGAATATTACTGCAAAACAAAAATTAATAAAATTAAAATGGTTGTAGGGAGAAACTCTTAGTTTAAAATGCTCAAGTTTTCATTTAAGGAGTAAAATTAATTTTTTGATTGATGTTTGAAGCAAATCATAGAAGTTAAACAAATAAATTAAAAATGGTTTTGGCAGAACCCCTAAAAAGAACTGCAGATTCTCTCGGTGCCCCCCACCCTGGCATCTCCCTGTATTGCATGTACTACTAAACACATGCTCATTGAAATGTGCTGGAGTGCTAGCAGGGATGATCGGCAGCAAACACAACTTCCAAACAGAGAAGCCATGGAGATGTAAAAACATGATTCAGAATTTTCTCCAGAGTGATATTTTAGCCAATTTTCACAAGCCTGCATTCCTCTCCTCCAATTTCAAAAGGGTGCTGCATAGAATAATTATTCATCAATATCCACTTAGACCCTTATCTATACTAATCTATAAGTATATGTTAAAGCTGAATTCTTTTGAATTACACGATGGGTTCAGGCCCTGGCATGAAACCCCTCACTTGACACGGAGGCTCGGGGCCTACTTACTCCAAGCAGAGACATTAAGCAAAAGCTAAGAAATCGCCGGAAGCGTGGCTCAAGCCCAGAATCAAAGCACTGGGAGGCCTAGACGGGCGGATCATGAGGTCAGGAGATCGAGACCATCCTGGTTAATACGGGTGAAAACTCATCTCTACTAAAAATACAAACGAAGCCGGGCTTATAGGTGTGTGAAGTGGGCGTGCCTGTAGTCCCAGCCACCGGGAGGCTTGAGGCAGGAGAACATGTGAAACCTGGGAGGGCGGAGCTGCAGAGCTTTTAGGGTTCAGCCACTGCACTGTTCTGGGTGACAGAGCTGGTGAGACCTGCCCCAAAAAGAAAAGAAATCACACGACACCAGAGGTTGAGGTAATCTGAAAGTGACAGCCTGTAACCCCACCCTCCTTGGTTGTATGTGGTGATGGGATGGCTGGTCTTAATGGCAAAAAGAGTAAAAGGAAGTTCCCATGAAATTGCAGAGAGGTCTTCTCCTCCACCTCCCCTTGTTTTTGTTTTTGGGAAGGAGCAAAGCAAAGAGGGCAAGAATGGTGGGAAGCTTCCCAAACAGATTTTTAAGTAGTCTGCCCCTTAATTGGTATCGTTAAAGGCCACTGGGCAAGAGAAATTGAGAACTTATGAGAATCTGGGCAGTAGCCGATAATTTATAGCTGCAGAAAAGCGCTTAGAGGTGTTCATATCTCCATGAAGAGACAGTACCGCCACCTGGGAGACAAGTCACCTTAGCCTCTGTGATCCAGGGTTGGAATATTCTGCCCAAAATTTCCAATAAATATGTTTTAAGTATTTTAATTTCATCATGTTTGGAATCATGTTCATCGTACACCAGTTGGAGGATAGAAGATGGGGGCTACCAATAGTAGAAGCCCTTGGACCTTTGTGGGCCATGGTGTGCTGGGGATCACTGAGATTAGAACCTCATTTATCACGCATCTTTTCATGTTGTGCAACCTCCCAGTTGCCAGACACTAAAATCACAACTCTGAATGCATGAGATCTGAGAAGTTTTTATGGCTTAGAATAGATCAGCCTCCTCTCTAATGTTAATCTCTGAACTACTGAATATGGTGGTACTTTGCTGCATAGCAGTGGTTTTGCAAGGCTTTCTGGCTGGTAAAAAAGAACCCCAGGAGGAGGAGCTGAGGGGCAAGACTGCACTCAGCAAGGCCAACATGGAGGAGGCCAGTGCAGGAGGCTAGTCTTAGAGCCCTGGTTTGCTTTCCTTTCTCCACGATAAGACATTTTTCCTTAGAAGCAAGTTTTCATTTTCTCCTCCTCCTAATTCTGGTTTCAGTAGTGTTAGCATGATCACTCCCCACTCACCAATCAGGACCCATAAATGCCTGGCACAGGCCACCAAGACCACCAGTCAACTTGTGCCCAGGTGGGCATCTCTGAATCCATCACTCTAATCTCTCCTGTTGAGCTGAGGTGTGGCCCCATCATTCTTCCTAATGGAGCACTCTTGACAACCATAGCCACTTTTAGAGTTGGCACAAAGCATAAAATTTTGCAATCTTGGCTGTGAGACATCACTGGCAGACACATTTTAAAGTGACTCCTTTAGTCATTTGCATTTTAGCAAAGCATTAAAATGCAGTGCTTTCAGAAAAGTGAGCTCATTGTGGGACTGACAAGCCTCTGGCATTTCAGTAAGGACTCATCTTTGTAGCCAGGATAGGTAACTAGTTTGATGAAAGCAGCAAAAATCTTTTGTTTTGGCAGCCACTTGTGAGAAGTAAGCCTCATTAGAGGTGCAAGCACCACTCTCAAACTTGGGCAGAATGAGAGTACATTACAGAACTGTGCTGGGCAAGGCAGAATGGACATCATTATCTGGTGTAACTTCCAGGTGCTACATCTAGGATAACAGCAAACTCATCCAGTGGTCATCCCCATTAAATTATCTCATGGATATTTAATGCCAGGGGAGTAAGGCATCAATAATATTTCTGAAACTCCAGACACTAACGTGGATATTCGAAGTTATTAGTATCTGGAATGAAGTAAAGCTCCTTAGAAGACTATTTTTGATATTTTCAAAGAAGCATTTTCAAATTTTATTATAAATTGCTTTCATCTGAAGTATACACCAAAGACTTGGCATATTATAGCAGTTCTCTTGTCCTAAGGCTTCTATATTTTATAAAAATGCAACATCTCTAAAACTGTCATACCCTAACTCTTCTGCAATCCGTTTAATAGAATTAGATGCTGTGAAATATCCATCTGGGTTTCTTTAGGCGGCTCATATTAACAGTAAATGGTACATGTTTTTGTATCAATAGATCTGTACCAGGTCTACAGCTTACTTTACCTGTGAAACAAGGAGTGTCTAGGAAATTTTGAAGCTATAGACATTATGTTGAGCCTTAAGAGTTTTGGGGATTACTCAAGGGAAAGAAACCATGAAGGCTCAAAGACCAGTAGAAAGAGCATGCACTCTAGGGATAGGCAAATCTGGGATTGATTTTATCATGCTGGTGACCTCAGAAAAGCTATGTAATCACTAAGGACAAATTACTCTTTAAAACAAGGATGGCAGTAGCAACACTTCCTTGGATTACTATGATTGAATACGGCAATGTATGTAATATTTGACACATCAATATTTTTTCCCTTGACTCTTTTTCTAAAAATCATGAACAATAAATTAGTTTTTACCAATATACTCATTTATTCATCCATTTATTTGCTCAATAAATCTTTCTCAAATTCATGCTTTTAAAAACAACTATAAAGTGAGTAGTTTCACACTCTCCTCCCTCTTCTACCCAAACTCCCTGGGGTTTGATAGAGGAAGAGGATGTTTATATGAATAACTACAATATTAGCATAGGAAAATTGTTGGTATTTGAGTTTTATAGGGATGAATGAACAGGTAGAGCACCAATAGCTAACAATGGAGGTAAGAAGCAACTCCACAGAAGCAGAAACTTCCTTGGGAAATCAGAAGGGCAGTAACCCATACCTGATATCGGCTATTTTCTTTATTTCTAAATTCCAACCCTTCTTTGAATCTGGTAATCATTGTTCCCATAACTCTAATACCGGCGGGAAAAACCATGGAGGTAACTGAATCAATATTTCCCAGCGCTATTCCTAAGTGATAGCAAGTGAGCTCCCTGCCATAGGATCGGATGCTGGCCTGAGCATGGGCCTTCCCACCCCAAAGCGGCTCAGAACCCATCCGCCACCCTGCAAGAAGGTGCCTATTTCCTAAGTATAATTCACGCATCTATAATTCTGAGGCCTGTTTTATGCAGGAACTATCAACGGTCTTTTCCTGCAAAATTCACAATCTCGGCCTATTTCTTCCATAGTAGTATGACAATGGACTAATATAGTGCCCTAATGTAAAATTATTCCTCCTAAAATGTATCTTTATGAGGCTTATAGTCTTATATTCCAGTGACTATAAAATCTTTTATATAATGAGGGGCTGAGATTTGGTTACATACAAAAAGCTTTTTTTTAAAGAAATGGAAATCATAAATATATACGCAGGCAAATAAAACGGCTTCATCTTCCTTTAAGAGTAAGATTAGATGAACATGTAACTGAACTGGGGCGTATACCAA
>NW_022161222.1:0-12037 GCF_008728515.1 Papio anubis | reverse complement strand
TTTCAGGTACCTTTAGAAATCACTGAAACCCATTGGTTGCCACATCTGACTTGATATTGTGTTCAGGTAGTTAAACATGCAGATGTCCAGGCCCACACCGAACCCTATGTCCTTCGGCCTCCAGAGATAAGGCCTGGCCACGTGCATTTGTGCAAGTTTCCCAAATTATTCTGATGCCCCGCTGGGCCTTGGAAACCAGTGATCTAGTACAACTACAGGGCACAATGGAATAATCAGCCCACTTCTGGTCTACTTTTCTAGGATGGAGGAATTATGTCTGCAAAAGGAATAAAAATGTTCAATTGGTAGAATATAAGAATACAGAAAACCACAAATAATTTTCCTTTGAAGAGGCTAGAGGAAACAGCTCACTAATGCTTCAGAGGTGAAACAACAATAATTAAGCCCATAGACAATGTTAGGTAACCCTCCTGCTGCCCAAACATTGTTTTAGCAAGCTTTTTTTTCTCAGAGTTCCTACTTTGCAAATGAAAACTTAAATTTCTCAAGGAGGGAAATGCTTAACTTCACATATTGAATATACAAGTATGAGATTTGACAGAAGAATATGATACACAACATCCTATGTATGTCCAAACATTTATCAAGGCAAGGTATTCATATATTAGGACCTACCTTAGGTCTGTTTACACCAAATAGTTTCTTTACTTACCTGAGATCTTTATAGTCATTACCTTATCAGAAAAAAGTTTTAAACATTTCACATAAGAATCCAAGATGCAAGAGTAATTGAATATACGGCTTTCACTTTCTCAGGCTCAGTAAATTACATTTCAGTTGACATGCTCCACTGTCCATAAGATACATAAGGGTGATCATTCAAGCTACCAGATTTGTAGGGTGTGGGTTAAAGAGAGATACACCAGGCCGGGCGCGGTGGCTCACACCTGTAATCCCAGCACTTCAGGAGGCCGGCGGGCGGATCATGAGGTCAGGAGATCGAGATCATCCTGGCCAACATGGCTAAACCCCTGCCCCCTACTAAAATACAAATAACAGCTGGGCGGTGGCAGGCTGTAGTCCCAGCTACTCAGGAGGCTGGGAGGCAGGAGAATGACATGAACCCAGGAGGTGGAGCTTGCAGTGAGCCAAGATCTCACCACTGTACTCCTGCCTGGGCAGGACAGAGCGAGACTCCCTCCTCAAAAAAAAAAAAAAAAAAAAGAGATGCAACAGGAAGGAATTTCTGGGTATAAAGCCGCACGCATTCTTTGGGGGCTTTCCTCCCTTTTTAAACATAACATGTGATTCATACAAAATCACACAAACACAGCTTAAAACATCTTTCTATTTTCTTCATGTCTAGTCCCACCAGGACATTTATGATATACTCCAGAGAGTCCCTAGCTGAACTGTCCTCACAGCATGAAGGACTAGAGGAGTTAATAAACAAGCAAGTGCAACCTTTCTCCCAGGGAATTAGGATCCCTAGAAGCTGGGCTGTGGACCTGAACTTGCAGGGAGAAGCCAGGAGTCATCTGTGATGCTCTGTTGATAGCATGGAACAGCACCCCCATTCTCTACACTGTTCTCAGGGAGCAGGATGCAGGAGGGCTGGGACTACTGCACTCTGACCGCCTTTATCTAAAGAACCTGTGAACGTGGGGCTACACCAGGAAGGTGTAGTCAAGGCCAAGGTCCTCTGCCTGAGTCCTTGAGAGCAGCACAGAGGCCTGGTGCTTCAGTGCTCCGGGATGGAATACTCCCTCGTGTCCTGTGACTTGCAGGCACCTCGCACATGGAAGCCCCAGTCCCTCGTGATTGTCTTGTTTGGCTTCAGGTCTTTTCTTGAGTGACCAGCTCTCGGGCTGTGAGGTTTTTAAATCTGCTCACAGCCCAGCAGTATGAGACATATTCTCCAAAACCTCCGAAGAACAGAGAATTGCTTGTCCACCAAGCCATCTAAGCTCAGGTAAGACCATCATGGCCATGAAGATCGTGTGGAGAAGATCAGAATGTGTTTCACTGTGAGGCAGAGAGAATTTCTCTATGTTTAAAACCAGCCTCTGAGGAACTTTTTATCAGGTAAGCAGTTGACTACCTTGGCATAGTTTTAATCTGATTTAATATTCTCTGCTGCTAAGTCACCTTCTTCCTGACAATTGAGTGGTTAAATGATTCAGATAACATACTGTGCTCAGAGGAACATGATAATGATCATTTTCTCCCTTTGTTTTTGTGAGAAAACCTGAGTGTGTTCTTTTAATTTTGCAGTGATAAAAAATTCACAAGCAGAGAATCCGAAAAACTTTCATGAGAGAATACTTTTGATCACATTCAACACATCATCATTGATCAAGCTCAGAATTCGCATTCGAAGATGGGGACTGCATTGAAGGCAAAACCATCACCAGAGAGAAAAGGATTGTCCAGGAGTTCTCTGATCTTTCTGACTACTTTCTCAGACCAGCCACTTTAGGGTCGTGAGTGGCCTTCCCCTTCTCTCAGCACAGTATCCAAGGGAAGAGCTCACCAGAGTAGTCCCAATGCAGATGAAATAGTTTCTAGTACATACAACAAGAAATGCAACTAATCATAGAAAATCCTCCAGTTAATATCCCCATGGGTATCTCAAGGTGAAGCCAATGGCCCAGGTGTTTGCAGGCAAACAAAAAGATTATTATTAAAAACTGACCATGGAGCAAATAGTGACCTTTGTAGACACTCAAGCTGGCTCTTCTTTGAAAGGGGCTATTTTCTCCTCAAGGATGTTGTTGTGCTTGTCAAAGCACCACGAGAAGTGGAGCACTATTACGGAGCTCTCGAAAGCACTGAGGAAGAAAAGGGTTGGGCATCTCAGTGATGCGTCTGATATGTCGGGTGATGACATTATTTTGGACAGTATCCCATTCTCAAAGGCCTGAAAGGAACATAGTGTTTTGGGATCCATCCAAGGACAACTGACCCAGCTATTCACCCAATATTCTGATCTGTCTGGCTTCCAGGGCAAAACAATGGCCTATATATTTTCTCGAAGTGACTATTAGGAAGAACTCAAACCAAAATGCTATGTAAATGTCTATGGGTGACAGTCTGCTGATGGTAGAAACCTTTCTTTTAGTTCACAAGTCGTTAGAGATTTGGACAGAGCTGACACAAAGAGCTTGGAGCTCCCCCATTTCTGGCTGTCCTTTCAGGGATTCCTCCCAGCTCTTTTCACCAGCGGTGGTTGCCCCCCATTCCACCCCTGACTCTTCCAGCAGACAGAAAGATGGTGGTTTTCTAAAGGAACTTTAGCTGCCCTGCACAATGCAGATCTGTGTCTTGCACTTGGGTAAAGCCATAAAAATAAGAAACTCAGCCGGTGACCTTCCCTCCAAGGCTGGAGTTCATGTGACTTCATGTAGTTTGTTGCTTTAAAAATTTGTCCAGAATCGTTTTCTGCAGAAGCATGGTCTGTTAGTAGCTTACAGGCCTAGCAGAAGCAATTGTTTCCTAAATTCTTGACATTTGTCTTGCTGTATTCATTTAGGCTTGGGAGTCCCAAGATAATTCGAAGTCACTGTCAGATTAATAATTTGTACCCACTAAAGCAAATATATTGCTGTAGCAAAACTGCACTTGTAGCCCATAAATATATCTTTAAAAATTCTCTAGAAAATAGTTTATTAACAGAATTCACTGATGTACCTAATTAATTCCCAGAGCCTAGAGTCATGCAGTAAGGGGCCTTAATAAATATTTGTCTTCGAAGGAATAGATTATGGTTAACACATTTTTAGACTGAAGGGAATGGAGAAAAATAAAAAGGCAAAATGTATGTGTTACTACATGTTAATTTTTAATCTTTTAAATATTTAAGGGAAAAGGGAACCATAGAATCTGGATTTGGGATGTAGCCACAAACAGTTAAAATTCATCTAAGCTTTTATAGACCAATAGACTAATTACCTTACACTTTGTTGGCCTGTTGGTTGCTATAAAAGCACTTTCCTATTGGCCAAACCTTCATGTCCTTTGCTGCAATTTAAGAAATTGCCCCCTTGTTTTAATATTATCTGGTGGTGAATGCTTCCTATCCCTCTAAACCTCATACAAAGCTTTCAAATTTGCTTTTGCTCATTAAGAGTAGATCTAAGCCATACTAGCCAAACCAATCAATTTGAATACAAATATCTGTAAAAAAAATGGATTCTAGGATGAATGACCAACTGAAGATGATACTTTTCACAGCAACAAGGAAAAGTTAGTTGGATAGGAATCTAATTTCTAGGGATTCAATTTCTATCACTAGAGGTGGCAGAAAGAATTAAAGTCATCTTATTTTCTTCACCAACTTCCACTGACCAAGAGCAAAGATTTAAAAACCTGTGTAGCCTTGGAAACAGAATTTGAAGTTAACTAGACAATGGCTGAATTTGAATCAAGATTAAAACTTGGGTAAAAATTCTCAGGAAAATAGTCTCTGAGACAGAAGATGAATATAAATATCTTTATTAGGAGAAAAAATGAAATAACACTTTGATCTCATGAAATTAAAAAAAATCCATTGAAACTTCTGCTCAAAAAGCTGATAAAATATTCTTAGCACACTTGAAAACATTAAAATCTATAGCTGACTCTTGAACAACAGTGGTTTGAACTGCATCAACTTACATGCAGATTTTCTTCTGCCTCTGCCACCCCTGAGACAATAAGGCCAACCCGTCTCTCTTCCTCCTCCTCCTCAGCCTAGTTGGTATAAAGATGGTGAGGATGAAGGCCTTCATGATAATCCACAACTACTTAGTGAATAGTAAATATATTTTATGTTCCTTATGATTTTCTTAATTACATTTTCTTTTTCTGTGCTTTTACTTTTACTGTAAAAAAATAATAATATATAATTCATATAACATAAAAATATGTGTTATTTGACTATGTTATTGGTAAGGCTATTGGTCAAAAGTGGGTCATTAGTAGTCAGGCTTTGGGGGAGTCAGAAATTATACTTGAATTTTCGACTGTGGGGGGAGCAGGCACCCCAATCCTCACATTGTTCAAGAATCAGTTGAATTTACTTCTGTCTTGTTTTCAAGAGCAGTTCATCAACTAAAATATATTCTGCATGATAAACTAGTTATTACGTTCTGAGAATAATAAATTCTCAGGAACTAGTCACTTTACAAAATAGCATTTTCTGGAATTGACCATCAGTTAAATTTTATCTCACAGCTCGTCAACAGAGAAAAACAACTTGCTCTACTATTTAAAATGTGCTTACAGGTTGTTTGAACCAACTGGTCAGTTTAACCTAGCTGTTCAAAATTTAAGAACAAAATTTAAGAACTAAAATTACCTATAGTAATTTTCTTAGTCTTGACCACAGATTAGATTACCTGAGAAGCTTTTAAACACCCAGATAACCTGGCCACACACAAGACTAATTAAACTAGAATCTCTGGGGACTGGGATCAAGCATGATTCCCTAGGAGACATCAATGTATTGTCAAGGCTGAAAACTACCGATCAAAATCAAAACATCCAAATGGGAAAGTTCTGACTAGTGATTTTCGTATTATTCAAATACCAAATTTTAAAAATGTTATCTCAAATGAAAACAAAAAAATGATTCCTCCTTTCAACTATTCAGCCATTCTACTGTTGAAGATTATTTGTGGCCTCAAGAATCCTGTTACAATGGCCAATGATCCTGACAGACTTTTTTTAAGCATAACATGAAATCCATAAAAATGTGGAATATAAACGTTTTACTAATTAGTACTTATCAAACAAAGTAGGAAGTAAACATTAGGAAAATCACGAGAAGAAAAGCGCCACCTGAAACACCATAAACCCAAATGTTTACTCAGCCATCCGTTTAAAATAGAGATAACATAAGAAGCTTAGCATACAGAAGTCTGCAGCATTTGAGAGACAGGGTAACACTAGATCTCACAACCTCTAGCTGATCATTAGTTCTGCACTTGAACACCAGCACCTTAGCCAGCTGTGCACTCAACTGCAGAAGTTAGGGCAATGTTCTAGCATACTCTGTCAATTGGCAGGTATAATCAGGAGTTAAAACGATTCTCTCTTAGAACATCACAGGAATATAGATTTCCTATTAGAGATGTCTATGAAAAAAACCTTAGAATGTTATTACATGGTACCATTTTTTTTGGTTGAATAAAATCCAGTATTTTTTATTTATCAAACTCCAATTTCATTTCACAAATGTGTTATCATCAGCCCCCATCCACTTTCCCCCATCTTCTTATCTCTTTCCCACCCTACACTTTCTCTCCCCCACAACCCGGGCTCCAAAAAGAAAAAAAAAAAAATCCCTCAGCTATTTCATCTTAATAACACTGCAAAAATCAAAACCAGTGTCTCCTGCCCCCAGAACAGTGGGTATCCCCACCTGGCTGCCTCCTGTAGCTCATGCAAAATTCAACCTATAATTATAGATGCATTCTCAGTTTATGCTGCACTTGAGATTCAATGGTGACTACTGTCAAGATGGAGAGATTTGTGAATAAAAATACATTTCAACAGCAAATATAAATTAGTTTTGTCTTATTTGCCATTGACATGGGTAATGTACAGATAGTCCCTGATATATGATGGTTCAACTTACAATTTTTTGACTTTACAATGGTGCAAAAGTGATATGAGTTCAGTAGAAATCATACTTTGAGTACTCATACGACCATTCTGTTTTTCATTTTCAGTACAGTAGTCAATAACTCACGAGATATTCAATACTTCATTTTAAAGTAGGCTTTGTGTTAGATGATTTTGTCTAACTATAGACTAATGTAAATGTTCTGAGCATGTTTAAGGTAGTGTAACTTGAGCCATAATGTGTGGTAGGTTACAGGTTTTTTTTTTAACACTCAAAAAGATCAATTTTATTTATTATCTGGAATTAACAGGCATTTTCTTCTTTTTTAAATTATACTTTAAGTTCTAGGATACATGTGCACAACGTGCAGGTTTGTTACATATGTATACATGTGCCATGTTGGTATGCTGCATCCATTAACTCGTCATTTACATTAGGTATATCTCCTAATGCTATCCCTCCCCTCTACCACCTCCCCACAATAGGACCCGGTGTGTGATGATCCCCCCTTCCTGTGTCCAGGTGATTTCATTGTTCAATTCCTACCTATGAGTGAGAACATGTGGTATTTGGTTTTCTGTTCTTGCGATAGTTTGCTGAGAATGATGGTTTCCAGCTGCATCCATGTCCCTACAAAGGACACAGACTCATCCTTTTTATGACTGCATGGTATTCCATGGTGTGTATGCCACATTTTCTTAATCCAGTCTGTCATTGATGGACATTTGGGTTGATTCCAAGTCTTTGCTATTGTGAATAGTGCTGCAATAAACATACGTGTGCATGTGTCTTTATAGCAGCATGACTTATAATCCTTTGGGTATATACCCAGTAATGGGATGGCTGGGTCAAATGGTATTTCTAGTTCTAGACCCTTGAGGAATGACCACACTGTTTTCCATAATGGTTGAACTAGTTTACAGTCCCACCAACAGTGTTCCTATTTCTTCACATCCTCTCCAGCACCTGTTGTTTCCTGATTTTTTAATGATTGCCATTCTAACTGATGTGAGATGGTATCTCATTGTGGTTTTGATTTGCATTTCTCTGATGACGAGTGATGATGAGCATTTTTTCATGTGTCTGTTGGCTGTATGAATGTCTTCTTTTGAGAAGTGTCTGTTCATATCCTTATGCCCACTTTTTGATGGGGTTGTTTGTTTTTTTCTAAACCCAAGAGAATACTACTGGAAATAAGTAACAAGAGAAACGTTAAAAACTACACAAATACATGGAAATTAAACAACATGCTCCTGAATAACCAATGAATGAATTAAAAAATTAAGAAAATGTAAAAATTCCTTAAAACAAAGAAAATGGAGATATCACAAACCAAAATCTATGAGATACAGAAAAAGCAGTATTAAGAGGGAAGTTTACAGCAATAAATGTTTACATTGAAAAAGTAGAAAGAATTCAAATAAAGAAATCATAAATAAAATTTCATGATGTACTTAAAGGAACCAGAAATACAAGAACAAACCAAACCTCAAATTAGTAGAAAGACAAAATCAAATATACCAGGGTAGTCATAAGTGAAAGTGGTCTCACAATACAGAAGATTAAATGATCAAATCTTTGTTTTTTTAAAAAATAAACAAAACTGACAAACCTTTAGCTAGACTAAGAAAAAAGAGAGACCCCAATAAATAATATCAGAACCCAAAAAGGAGACATAAAAACTGAGATTGCAGAAATACAAATACTCATTACAGTATATTATGAGCAACTACATGCCAACAATTTCAAAAACTCAGACTAAATTGATAAATTCCTGGACATATACAACCTACCAAGATTGAACCATGAAGAAATAGAAAACGTCAACAAACAAATAACAAGAAAACTGAAGCTGTACTTAAAAGTCTCCCATGAAAAAAAAATCCCAGACCCTGATGGCTTCATTAATCAATTCTACCAAACATTTAATGTAGAACTAGTACCAGTTCTACTCAAATTATTCAAATAAAATTGAAGAGGGGGGAATACTTCATAAATTTTTCCATGAAGCTAGCTTCCCTGATCCAAGACCAGAAAACGGCATAGCAAAAGTAGAAAACTATAGGCCAGTATCACTGGTGAAAATAAATGTAAAAATCCTGAACAAAATATTAGCAAACCAAATTCAACAATGCATTAAAAAGATCATTCACCGTGATCAAGTGGGATTCATTTCAGGAATGTAAGTATGGTACACCATATGCAGGAATAATATGTAACATCCACAGAAGCAAGAACAAAAACCATATGATCATTTCAATAGATGCTGAAAAGCGTCTGAGAAAATTCAACATCACTTTATGATAGAAACTCTTGACAAATTAGATATAGAAGGAAAAACAACTCAAAATAGTAAAGATTTCATAGGACAAACCCACAGCTAACATTGTGTTGAATGGAGAAAAATGGAAAGTCTTTGCTCTAAGGTCCGGAACAAAGCATGGATGCCTACTTTTACCACTTTTATTCAACATAATATGGGAAGTCTTAGCCATAGCAATTAGGCAAGAGAAGGAAATAAAGGACATCTAAATTGGAAAGGAAAAAGTCAAATTAGCCTTGTTTGCAGATGATATAATCTTATACTTACAAAAACCTAAAGGCTCCACCAAAAAACTCTTGTAACTGATAAACGAATTAAGTAAAGTTGCAGGATACAAAATCAACATACAAAAATCAGTAGCATTTATATACACCAACAGTGAACAACCTGAAAAATAAATCATTTGCAATAACTATAAAGAATATAAAATACCTACAAGTCAATTTAACCAAAAAAAAAAAAAAAGAGAGAGAAAGATCTATACAAGGAAAAGTATAAAATGCTAATTGAAGATGATATGTAAAAATAGAAAGATATTCTAAGCACACGGATTGGAAGAACTAGTATTATTAAAATGATGATACTTCCCAAAGCAATTTAAAGATTTAGTGCAATCCCCATCAAAATACCAAAGGCATTCTTCACATACGTAGAAAAACTCGTAAAATGTATGTGGAACTCAAAATATCAATGGAGTGGCATAGTCAGGGCTCACTAAGGCCTCAACCTCTCAGGCTCAAGCCATCTTCCCACCTCAGCCCCCCGGAGTATTCTGGGATTAGAGGCATCCACCACCACACCTGGCTAACTTATATTTGAATTTCAGTAGAGATGAGGTCCCACTATGTTACCCAAGCTGGTCTCAAACTTCTGTGCTCAAGAGATTCTCCCACCTGAGCCTCCCCAGGTGCTGGGATTACAGGTGTGAGCCACTGTGCCTAGCTGGAACTCAAAATATCTTCAATAGTCAAAGCAACCCTAAGCAAAAAGGACAATGCTGAAGGCATCACACTACCTGACTTTCTAAACACAAGGGAATACCTGTGTTCAGACTTCAAAATATACTATAAACCTATAGTAGGCAAATCAGCATGGCACTGGCATAAAAACAGACACCTACATAAATGAAACAAAATAAAAATTTAAAAAATGAAAAAAATAAAAAAATACAAAACTGAAAATAAAAAAATGAAACAAAATAAAAAACTCAGACTTACATACATGATAAAACCCCCAAATTTATATGCAGATGTATATTCAGGCTATCACCCTGACTATGCATGTCTAAAATGTCTAGTAGAGATGAGGTCTAGAGGTCTCATCTCTACTAAAGATCTTTGCTACTGAGTTAAAAAAAAAAAAACATGTTTCTGAATTATCCAAACAGTTGCTTTGTTTTTCCTATGGCAGATTGAACCTTAGATTGAACTTTCATACTTATCTTGAGTTGTTACAATATCATTTAATCTTATGCACTCAGGTTTCATTATTCAATATTCAGTTATTTATTCTGAGATATTCTAGTAGATATCTTCATTAGGTCAGGATTTCAATAGTAATAGTTTTTCAAGGAAAGACGAGTCTTTTAATGGAACTGGGGAGTCTTTGAACTCCATGCATAAACAGTGGGGGTGTCTTGAAACATCTGGTTTTGTTACTTTTTCCTGTTTTGTCAGGGATTACATATTGCTATAGTCCTTTCTCATCCTATATTTCTTCTAAGCTGCATTCCTTTTGATGTAGAACATTTTATCTTTATCTTTTCCTGCAGGATTTATATAGTTTCAATATGCTCCTCATTGATTCCAGATTACACTATCGCCTGCCCTCATGAGATGTGTTTATCCTCAAGAATTCCTGATAGTCCTCCGGTGTGTATGTGTGTACACTCATGTATTTGGCTTTCAGCTACAGTCACCATATGGTATATCTCAGTCTGTCCTCTTCTGCTCCAGTTCATGTTCCCCATTGTTGATAGTTCTGCTCACGAAGCCAACTGAAGGAACTCCAGTATTGTCACGGCTCATATCCATTGATAAGCATTGGTGAGAACTTAAGCAATTCAATGCTTTTTAGATACAAAGATTCAGATGAATCTTATGAAAACCTTTCAGGGTTGAAAGGCTAGTACTCTTTGCCATAGATGCCAAGAGATCAAAAGTAGATGAAATGGATCCTCCACAGCAAAATTGGGAGTAGGTGCAAAATTAGAGGAATGGGAACATAATGAAATGTGGCAATGGGGAAATTATTTTGTTATTGTTGCTTTTGCAAGCATTGCTTTGAAGGTATTAGGACTTTAACCAGGCTGAAAATATCCATACACTTTTTTAAAAGTACCAAGATCTACTTAAAATTTCTCAGAATTCTACAGGTTAAACAAGTCCCTGCAATATATTATTTCATATTTACAATGAACCACTGAGACTAAAAGAGGAACTGGACACTGTCATAGAATAGATAGAAGTAGTAAATGTCCTCTGTACATCACTACATGTAATTGGTCACATTTCATCAATAATTGAGATTTTTTTTATCTTGTTTCATCTACTCACAGGAGACTACCACACTTACCTTTCTCCTGCAACAGGCACACAGGCTACTCCAAGTTTCCTGGTGGTTCTGAAGAGGGGTCCACAGATGCTTGTGAGCCAGGCTCTCTATCATGATTACACATGGGAGATCCAGTACCTCCTTGCCCACCTCCTGAGGGAGCCTCAGTATTGCCCCTGCTAGTAGTCCTGGTGACAATGCCCATATCCATGCCAAGGGAGCAACCTGGCTCTTATCTTCCAAAGATGTCAGTGGGATTCCTGAAAGACCTGGGGAGATATTCCTTTCTTCAGCATGAGGCAGCTCACTCTCACTTGCGCCTCTGCTCTCTCAGGGTTGTGCATGGACTACCATGAAGATAATGTTGCCAGCATATAGTAGCTCTCTCCCCTCTTATAATTAGTTCAAAAGACCAATTCCTACCCCTTCTCCTTTTCTCTTTTTTTATTACACTTTAAGTTCTAGGGTACATGTGCACAATGTGCAGGTGTGTTACATATGTATACTGTCATATTGGTGTGCTGCACTCATTAACTCGTCATTTACACTAGGTATATCTCCTAATGCTATCCCTCCCCCCTCCCCCACCCCAC